>NW_023416560.1:302465-380298 GCF_012460135.2 Molothrus ater | reverse complement strand
CCCCAAAAATCCCAAATTTTGGCTCTAAAATCCCCATTTTTCACCCTAAAACCCCCAAATTTTTTTCCCAGAACCCCCAGTTTTCCCCTAAACCAAAAACCCCAAAAACCCCCAAAACCACCCCAAAAATCCCCCCAAAAAATCCCAAAAAAATCCCAAAAAAATCCCAAAAAGTCCCCCAAAAAATCCCAATTTTTTGCTCTAAAATCCCCATTTTTCCCTCTAAAATCCCCATTTTTGGCCCTAAAAACCCCAAATTTTCTTGCCCTAAATCCTGGATTTTTCCCCCAAACAAAAAACCAAAAAACCCCAAAACCACCCAAAAATTCCACCAAAAAAATCCCCACAAATCCCCAAAAAGTTCTCTCAAAAATCCCCATTTTTGTCTCTAAAATCCCCATTTTTGGCCCTAAAAACCCCAAATTTTTTGCCAAAACACTCAATTTTTTTGCCCAAAATCTTCATTTTCCCCCCATACCCAAAACCCCCCAAAACCCCCAAAAAAAACCCTAAAAATCCCCAAATTTGTCTCTAAAAATCCCCATTTTTTGCCTCTAAAATCCCCATTTTTTGCCTCTAAAATCCCCATTTTTTGCTCTAAAACCCCCAAATTTTTTCCTAAAAACCCCAAATTTTTCCTAAAACCCCCAAATGATTTCCCCAACCAACAAACCCCAAAAATCCCCCCCAATCCGCCCCAAAAATCCCGCCAAAAAATCCAAAACCAGGCCCAAAAATGCCCATTTTTCCCTCTAAAATCCCCATTTTTCCCTCTAAAAACCCCAAATTTTTTGCTAAAAACCCCGGGGTTTTTTGCCCCAACCCCCGTGGTTTCTCCCCCCCCAGAGGGGGGCGGGGCCTGGAACCAGTACAAACCAGTACAAACCAGTATAAACCAGTATAAACCAGTACAAACCAGTACAAACCAAGCAGGATTCCTATGGGGTGAATGAATGGCTCACTATGTGGCAGAGGGTCCCTATAGGGCAAATCAATGGCTCACTTTGTGGCAGGGGGTTCTACGACGCAATATGGGGAGGGGTCTTAGCTCATTATTTGGCAAGGGGATCCCTATGGAGTAAAACAATGGCTCACTATGTGGCAGAGGGTTCCTATAGGGTGGTCCAGTGTCTCACTATGTGGCAGGGGGTCCCTATAGGGCAAATTAATGGCTCACTTTGTGGCAGGGGGTTCTGGCCTTATACGGGGAGGGGGCTTCGGCTCAGTATTTGGCACAGGGATCCCTATAGGGCAAATCAATGGCTCACAATGTGGCAGGGGGTTCTACGATCAATATGGGGAGGGGTCCAGCTCATTATTTGGCAAGGGGATCCCTATGGAGTAAAAGAATGGCTCACTATGTGGCAGAGGGTTCCTATAGGGTGGTCCAATGTCTCACTATGTGGCAGGGGGTCCCTATAGGGCAAATCAATGGCTCACAATGTGGCAGGGGCTTTTATGACTCAATATGGGGAGGGGTCTTGGCTCGGTATTTGGCAGGGGGATCCCTATGGGGTGAATGAATGGCTCATTATGTGGCAGGCGGGGTTCCTATGGGGTGAATGATTGGCTCACTATGTGGTAGGGGGTCCCTATAGGGCAAATCAATGGCTCACAATGTGGCAGGGGGGGTCCGGTCCCATATGGGGAGGAGGCTTTAGATCATTATTTTGCAGAGGGGTCCCTATAGGGCAAATCAGTGGCTCACTATATGTCAGGGGGTGCCTATGGATAATTCAATGGAACACTTTGTGGCAGGGTGTCCCTATAGGGCAAATTAATAGCTCACAATGTGGCAGGGGGTCCGGTCCCATGTAGGGAGGGGACTTTGGCTCAGGATTTGGCAAGGGGTCACCATCGGCTATATCAATGGCTCACTATGTGGCAGGGGGTCCGGTTCTCCGGTTCCATATGGGGAGGGGTCTTGGCTCAGTATTTGGCACAGGGGTCCCCATCGGCTAAATCAATGACTCACTTTGAGGCAGGGGTTCCCTATACGGTAAATCAATGGCTCACTATCTGGCAGGGTGGTACGGCCCCATATGGGGAGGGTGAGGGGGGCTTTGACTCAGTATTTGGCAGGGGGGTCCCCATAGGGTAAATCAATGGCTCACAATCTGGCGAGGGTTTTGGGATCACTTTGTGGCAGGAGTTCTCTATAGGGTGATTGAACGGCTCACTATGTGGCAAGGCCCCCAGGATCACAATTTGGCAACTTCCCCCCCCCCCCCCGCTCCATGGCAGGGTCCAGGCTCACTATTTGGCAAGGCCTCGCCCCAGGGCTGAGCCATGGCTCACTATTTGGCAGCGACTCATTGCCCCCCCCCCCCCCTCCCCCACGGCCATGGGGATGAACTGGGATGGGACTGGTTTATACTGGGAGGGACTGGAAGAGAACTGGGACAAACTGGTTTGAACTGGGCCATCTCTTTATTGAACGCCGGAATGGGCGGAGCCGAACCCGGAAGTGCTCGCGCCGAACCCGGAAGTGCTCGCGCAGAACGGGGGAAAGGGGGCGCGGCCACCCCGCAGGGAGGGGGCGTGGCGAGCAGCAGCCGCAGCAGCCAATCAGCTGAAGGTGACGTCAACGCCGGGGAGGAGCTCGGCCAGCTGGGCGGGGCCACCGGGGGCGGAGCCCAGCGGGGTCTCAGCCAATCCCAGCTGGGCCAGGCGGGGCCAGGCAGCCAATGGGGCCAGGGCGGAGGCGTGGCCAATGGCTGGGGGCGGGGCCTGGTCAGACAGCGCCCCCCAGAGGGGGAAATGCCCGCCCAGTATGGACCAGTATGGACCAGTATGGACCAGTATGGAGCCGCAGGGTGCCCGGTGCCCTCCCAGTCCCTCCCAGTAACCCCCCAGTGTCCCCCCAGTTCATCCCAGTCCCTCCCAGTACGGCCCAGTTACCCCCAGTTCATCCCAGTAACTCCCAGTACATCCCAGTCCCTCCCAGTATAACCCAGTAATGCCCCAGGGACTTCCCAGTTCAAACCAGTAACTCCCAGTCCCTCCCAGTAACCCCCAGTTCACTCCCAGTCCCTCCCAATTCCATCCCAGTATAACCCAGCCCCTCCCAGCCCCCTCCCAGTATAAACCAGTATAAACCAGTTCCGTACGGTTCCGGTCCAGCCGCAGCAGCCGCAGGCGGGGCAGGGGCGGGGCCACGCCCACCTCGGTCACGTGGTTGTCGGAGAGATCCAGTTCCTGCAAACTGGGAGTGACTGGGAGGGAACTGGGATGAACTGGGATGAACTGGGATGAACTGGTTGTTACTGGTTTTAACTGGTTTTTACTGGTTTCTCACCCTCAGCCTCCTCAGCGCCCCCAGTGCCGCCGGCAGCGCCCTCAGCTCGTTCCCAGCCAGCTCCAGACGGGTCAGGGCGGCCACGCGCTCCAGGAAGGGGACACTGGTCAGCCCCTAAACCAGTACAAACCAGTATAAACCAGTATGGACCAGTATAAACCAGTATAAACCAGTATAAACCAATAAAACGGCTATAAACCAGTATAAACCAGCTCCAGACTGGTCCTGGTGGCCATGTGCCCCAGGAAGGGGACAATGGTCAGCCCCTAAACCAGTACAAACCAGTATAAACCAGTATGGACCAGTATAAACCAGTATAAACCAGTATAAACCAATAAAACGGCTATAAACCAGTATAAACCAGTATAGCCCAGCTCCAGACTGGTCAGGGCGGCCACGCGCTCCAGGAAGGAGACACTGGTCAGCCCCTAAACCAGTACAAACCAGTACGAACCAGTACAAACCAGTACGAACCAGTATGGACCAGTATAAACCAATAAAACGGCTATAAACCAGTATAAACCAGTATAAACCAGTATAGCCCAGCTCCAGACTGGTCATGGTGGCCATGTGCCCCAGGAAGGGGACAATGGTCAGCCCCTAAACCAGTACAAATCAGTATAAACCAGTATGGACCAGTATAAACCAGTATAAACTGCTATAAACCACAATAGTCCAGTATAAACCAGTATAAACCAGTATAAACCAATAAAACGGCTATAAACCAGTATAAACCAGTATAGCCCAGCTCCAGACTGGTCACGGTGGCCATGTGCTCCAGCAGGGGCAGGGAGGTCAGGCCCTAAACCAGTATAAACCAGTATGGACCAGTATAAACCAGTATAAACCAGTATAAGCTACCAAAACCTGCTAAAAACCCTCCTAAACCAGTATGGACCAGTATAAACCAGTACAGACCAGTATGGACCAGTATAAACCAATATAAATGCTAAAAGCCGATATAAACCAGTATAAACCAGTATGGACCAGTACAGACCAATATAAACCCCTATAAACCACTAAAAATCCTCCTAAACCAGTATAAACCAGTACAGACCAGTATGAACCACTATAAATCCCTATAAACCAGTACGGACCAGTATAAACCAGTACACACCAGTATAAACCAGTACAAACCAGTACCCCTAAAAGTCACCTTGAAGAGCCGCCAAACCTTTCCCAGTATAAACCAGTATAAACCAGTAACCCCAAAAGTCCCTCCCAGTAACCCCCAGAGCCTCCCGAGCACCCTCCCAGTACAAACCAGTATAAACCAGTATAAACCAGTATAAACCAGTATAAACCAGTAAGCCCCCAAACCCCTCCCAGTGGCCCCTGGGGCTCCCAGAAGCCCTCCCAGTATAAACCAGTACAAACCAGTGACCCCCGAACTCCCTCCCAGTACAAACCAGTAACCCCAGCCCCCAAACCAGTACAAACCAGTACAAACCAGTATAAACCAGTATGAAAACATCCCAAATTTCCCCTTTTCCCCCCCATTTTCCACCATTTTTAACCCTTTACCCCCCTCCCAGTTCATCCCAGTTCCCTCCCAGTACAAACCAGTAACCCCAGCCCCCAAACCAGTACAAACCAGTACAAACCAGTACAAACCAGTACAAACCAGTTACCTTGTTGCTGAGGCTCAGCCCCTCCCCCGCTCCCAGCACGGCCAGCGCGGCCTCGAAGCGGGACCGGACATCGGCCACGAACCCGGCCCGGAGCGGGTCAGCGTCCTGGGACCAGTATAAACCAGTATAAACCAGTATGGACCAGTACGGACCAGTATGGACCAGTATGGACCAGTATAAACCAGTAACAGCAGGAAAAAACCGGGAAAAAATCCCATTTCTTGCCCATTTTAGAGCCCTAAATAGCCCCAATCCCAGCTCATCCCAATCCCAGTATAAACCAGTATAAACCAGTATAGACCAGTATAAACCAGTATAAACCAGTATAAACCAGTATGGGCTGATATAAACCAGTATAAACCAGTCCAAACCAGTTCAAACCAGTTCAAACCAGTAACCCCCAAACCCTTTCCCATTAAACCCTGAACCCCTCCCAGCCCAAACCAGTATAAACCAGTATAAACCAGTATAAACCAGTATAAACCAGTATGGACCAGTAACCCCAAAAACTCCCTTCTAAAATCCCAGAAATCCCTCCCAGTACAAACCAGTACAAACCAGTATAAACCAGTAAGCCCAAAATCCTCCGCTGCTCATCCCCAAACTCCTCCCAGTATAAACCAGTACAAACCAGTACAAACCAGTAACCCAAAAATTCCCGCATCAAAGCCCAGAAACCCCCCCCAGTATAAACCAGTATAAACCAGTAACCCCCAAACCCTTCCCATTAGGTTCCCAAACCCCTCCCAGTATAAACCAGTACAAACCAGTACAAACCAGTACAAACCAGTAACCCCAAAATCCCTCCCAGGAGGCTCCCAGTAGCCCCAAACCCCTCCCAGTCCAAACCAGTCCAAACCAGTCCAAACCAGTAACCCCCAAACCCTTCCCCGCTCATCCCCAAAGCCCTCCCAGTATAAACCAGTATAAACCAGTATAAACCAGTATAAACCAGTATAAACCAGTATAAACCAGTTACCCGCAGGCTCCCCAGGTGCTCGCGGATCTCCCGGGCTCGGCCCCGCGGCTCCAGCGCCGCCAGCAGCAGGGCCAGGGTCAGCAAACAGCCTGGAACCAGTATGGACCAGTATAAACCAGTATGGACCAGTATGGACCAGTATAAACCAGTATAAACCAGTATAAACCAGTATGGACCAGTATGGACCAGTATAAACCAGTATAAACCAGTAAAAAAATCCCATTTTTTGCCCATTTTAGAGCCCTAAAAAGCCCAAATCCCAGTTCATCCCAACCCCAGTACAAACCAGTATGGACCAGTTCAAACCAGTATAAACCAGTACGGACCAGGGAGGTGTTTCTGGGGTATTTTTGGGGGGAATTTTGGGGGTTTTGGGGGGATTTTTTGGGGCTTTTTTGGGGTTTTTTTTTGGTGGCATTTTTGGGGTGACTTTGGGGTAATTTTGGGGAAAATTTTAGGGTGATTTTGGGGTATTTTTGGGGTGACTTTGGGGGATTTTGGGGTGATTTTGGGGCACTTTTGGGGGGGTTTTGGGATTTTTTGGGGTAATTTTGGGGTGATTTTGGGGTATTTTGGGGGGAAATTTTGGGATCTTTTTGGGGTAATTTTGGGGGGAAATTTTGGGGTGGTTTTAGGATGATTTTGGGGTATTTTTGGGGGTATTTTTGGGGTGACTGGGGTATTTTTGGGGGAAATTTTGGGGTATTTTTGGGGAGAAATTTTGGGGTATTTTTAGGATGATTTTGGGGTATTTTTGGGGTGATTTTGGGGCACTTTTGGGGGGGTTTTGGGATGTTTTTGGGGTGATTTTGGGGTAGTTTGGGGGAAATTTTGGGATATTTTTGGGGTGACTTTGGGGCACTTTTGGGGGGGTTTTGGGGGGTATTTTTAGGGGTGATTTTGGGGTATTTTGGGGGGAAATTTTGGGATCTTTTTGGGGTAATTTTGGGGGGAAATTTTGGGGTGGTTTTAGGATGATTTTGGGGTATTTTTGGGGGGATTTTTGGGGTGATTTTGGGGTATTTTGGGGGTGATTCTGGGGTATTTTGGGGTGAGTTTGTGGTATTTTTGGGGGAAATTTTGGGGCATTTTTGGGGTGATTTCGGGGTATTTTGGGGGAAATTTTGGCGTATTTTTGGGGTGACTTTGGGGCACTTTTGGGAGTGTTTTGGGGGGTATTTTTAGGGTTGGTTTTGTGGTGTTTTTGGGGTATTTTCCGGGTGACTTTTGGGTATTTTGGGGGAAATTTTGGGGCACTTTTGGGGAAATTTTGGGGGTTTTTTTAGGGGTATTTTTAGGGTTGGATTTTGGGGTATTTTTGGGGTGGTTTTGGGGGCAGGTTTTGGGGTATTTGGGGGGTATTTTTTTTTTTTTTTGTATTTTGGGGGTGTTTTTGAGGGGATTTTTGGGGCATTATTTGGGGTATTTTGGGGGTATTTTTGGGGCATTTTGGGGCTTTTCTGGGGATGGTTTTGGGGTGATTTTTTGGGTATTTTGGGGTATTTTTAGGGTGTTTTTTGGGGTACTTTTAGGGTGACTTTGGGGTATTTTGGGGTTTTTTGGGGTTTTTTTTTGGGGTCTTTTGGGAGTTTTCTGGGATTGGTTTTGGGGTGTTTTTTAGGGTATTTGGGGGTGCTTTGGAGGAATTTTTGGGGCATTTTGGGGGGATTTGGGGCTTTATCTGGGATTGGCTTTGGGTAGTTTTTTCGGGCATTTTAAGGATGATTTGGGGGTATTTTGGGGGCTTTTTTTGGGGTGTTTGGGGGCCATTTTTGGTATATTTGGGGGGGGGGTTGAGGTGGTTTTGGGGATATTTTTGGGGCATTTTATGGGGTATTTTGGGGGTATTTTTAGGGTGGTTTTTTGGGTATTTTTAGGGGAACCTTGGGGTATTTTGGGGGTGTTTTTGGGGTATTTTTAGGGTTGTTTTTCAGGCTCTCACCGCGGCTCTGGGGCTCCAGCTCCAGCAGCTCCTGGCACATCTGCACCTGATCCTGCAGCACCTGAGCCTCGGCCACGCCCAGCTCCGGCCTGGGGGCGGGGCCAACCGGTGAGAAAAGGGGCGGGGCTTGCCAAGAAAGGGGCGTGGCTTAACGGCATAAGGTATTGGGTGGGCGTGGCTCAAACCCAAGGGCCCAGATGGCAGCTGGAGGTGGGCGTGGCTCAATTTAGGGGCGTGGTTTGGGTGTGAAGGGGCGTGGTTCAACCCCATAGGGAGGAACAGCAGTTTCCATGTGGGCGTGGCTTAAGAAAGGACAAGGGGGCGTGGCTTGTTCCCTATAGGGACAAAGAGCAGTGTCAGGTGGGCGTGGCTTAATGAGGGGCGTGGCTTAATCCATATAGGGATAAATGGCAGCTCAACGTGGGTGCAGCTTAAGCAAAGGGGCGTGGCCTGTGAAAAGGGGCGTGGCTCACCAGAACAGCTCCCTCTCCACGATTGGCTCCTGCCACCAAACCTCGGCCTCACCTGGGAGAGAAAAGGGCGTGGCCAGGTGAGGAAAGGGCGTGGCTAAGAGTGGGTGGGGCCAGAGGGGGCGTGGCCTCACCTGGCAGCAGCGTCACCTCGTGGAGGGCGGAGTCAGGTGCCCACGTGACCTCCAGGTGGGCGGGGCTCTCAGTGGGCAGGGCAGGGAGGTCGCAGAGCTGATGTCACCCGTCAAGGTGTGCCAGGTGTTGTGGCCACGCCCACCCCAAGCCACGCCCACCCCGGCCCCACCCTCCTGCCTTCAGGGGGAGGATACCCAGGTGTGGCTGGGGCGGGGTCGCCCCTCTGCAGAGCGCCACGGCCCGGCCAGGGTGGAGCCATCCAGGGTCGCTGTCAGCTCTGGGCACTCTGGGTTCACCTGTGGAGGGAAAAAGAACAAAGTTTTGGGTGTTTTCCCATCAAAAATTGGGAATTTTCAGCACCAAAATTGGAGGTTTTAGCAGGAAAAATGTTTGGGACACCAGGTCTACCCATTGAATTCAATGGGGATTTACAGACAACAGGTCTACCCCATTGAATTCAATGGGGATTTACAGACACCAGGTCTACCCCATTGAATTCAATGGGGATTTACAGACAACAGGTCTACCCCATTGAATTCAATGGGGATTTACAGACAACAGGTCTACCCCATTGAAGTCAATGGGGAATTTTAGACACCAGGTCTACCCCATTGAAGTCAATGGGGATTTACAGACAACAGGTCTACCCCATTGAAATCAATGGGGATCCAGGGACACCAGGTCTACCCATAAAAGTCAATAGGGATTTTGGGACACCAGGTCTACCCCATTAAAGTCAATGAGGATTTAGGGACACCAGGTCTACCCCATTGAAGTCAATGGGATTTTGGGACACCAGGTCTACTCTGTCAAAGTAAAGGGCATTTAGGCCCACCAGTTTGGAAGACGCCGATGGGTTTTGGGTGATCCAGGTGATTTTGTGGGTACCCAGGAGATTTTGGGGGGATCTGGGTGTACCCAGGTGATTTTTGGGGTGATCCATGTCACTTTTAAGTTTCCCAGGCAATTTTGGGGGTGTCCAGGTGATTTTGGGGAGTACCCAGGTGTAGCCAGGTGACTTTTGAGGGGATCTCAGAGATTTTTGAGGATATCCAGGTGATTTTGGGGGTACCCATGAGATTTTTGGGGGTACCCAGGTGATTTTGGAGGGTACCCAGGTGATTTCGATGGCAATCCAGATGTACCCAGGTGAGTTTTGGGGTTCCCAGGTGTCCCCACTCACCTTGACAGGCCGGGAGAAGATGACGGCCAGCGTCGCATCCTCGCGGTCCACGTGGACACAGATGACCCTCGGAGGTGGGGGAGCTGTCAGGGGACACCCCAACATTCAGGGGGCACCCCAACATTCAAGGGGCACCCCAACATTCAGGTGAGAGCCCCAGGGGTGGGAGGGAAGCCAGGGTTACCTCGGGAGAGGATGCAGCGCAGGTACACCCAGGCGCTTTGGTCCGTGGGGTCGGTGAACACGGCGTTCTGCACCAGCTCCAGCTCTTGGGGGGGCAAAGGGGGCACCTCAAAATCTCAGGGTGGGCAGAAGGGGCACCCCAAAATCTCAGGGGGCCACTCTAAAATCGGAATGGGGACACCCAGGTGTGTGGGAGGGCAGGTGTACCCAGTGAAAGCAATGGGGATTGTAAGGACATCAGGTCTACCCCATTAAAGTCAATGGGGATTCTTGGACACCAGGTCTACCCCATTAAAGTCAATGGGGATTTAGGGACACCAGGTCTACCCCTATTGAAGTCAATGGGGATTCTTGGACACCAGGTCTACCCCATTAAAGTCAATGGGGATTTAGGGACACCAGGTCTACCCCTATTGAAGTCAATGGAGATTCTTGGACACCAGGTCTACCCCATTAAAGTCAATGGGGATTCTTGGACATCAGGTCTACCCCATTAAAGTCAATGGGGTTTTAGGGACACCAGGTCTACCCCTATTGAAGTCAATGGGGATTCTTGGACACCAGGTCTACCCCTATTGAAGTCAATGGGGATCCAGGGACACCAGGTCTACCCCTATTCAAGTCAATGGAGATTTTAGGACACCAGGTCTACCCCACTGAAGTCAATGGAGAATTTCAGACACCAGGTCTACCCCACTGACCCCAATGAGGATTTAGAGACACCAGGTCTACCCCATAAAACCAATGAAGAAATTTGGACATCAGGTCTACGCCCATTTAAGTCAATAGGAAACTTTGGAGACCAGGTCTACCCATTAAAGTAAATGGAGAATTAAGGACACCAGGTCTACCCCATTGAACCCAGTGGGGATTTAGAGACACCAGGTCTACCCCATTTAAATCAATGGAGAATTTTGGACACCAGGTCAACCCCTATTGAAGTCAATGAAGATTTTACGACACCAGGTCTACCCCATTAAAAATCAATGGAGATTTAGGAATACCAAGTCTATGCCCATTAAACACAATTGGGGATTCTGGACACCAGGTCTACCCCATTAAAGTAAATGGGGATTTTAGGACAACAGGTCTACCCCATTAAAGTCAGTGGGGAATTTAGGACACCA
Source organism: Molothrus ater (assembly GCF_012460135.2). Taxonomy (NCBI): domain Eukaryota; kingdom Metazoa; phylum Chordata; class Aves; order Passeriformes; family Icteridae; genus Molothrus; species Molothrus ater. The sequence goes on along the minus strand of NW_023416560.1, from coordinate 369,350 downwards.
GGTCTACCCCATAGAAGTCAATGGGGATTGAGAGACACCAGCTCTACCCACCCACCCCACACCCTCTCTACATTCACCCCCGTAAATTTTTTGGGATTTCCCCGATTTCGGGCCCTTTTCCCATGGGAATCTCTCACCTTCCTTCAGCTTTTGGGGGGGCAGCGCCCCGGCCTCGCCCTTGCCCTGGCCCCGGGTTGGTGCCAGCAGCCGCAGCCGGTGGTGCCAGGCCGAGAAGTTGGAGAAGTCGCGGCTCAGCAGGGTCCCGGCGAAGGCCAGCTCGGCCTCGGGGTCCTGCTGGGCCACCAGAGCCCGCCGGTGCTCCCAGGCATGGACTGGGAGGGCACCAGTACAAACCAGTAAGGACTGGGAGCCACCCCTGAGTCCCTAAGGCTTGTAGCAGCATCTCCCAGTATAAACCAGTAAGGGTTCATGCACTCAAACCCATTCCCAGTACACTCTAGGGGCTCCCAGGTTCACTGGGTTTATACTGGGAGAGCACCAGTACAAACCAGTAAGGACTGGGAGCCACCCCTGAGCTCCTGCAGCCCGTGGCAGCAGCTCCCAGTATAAACCAGTAAGCCCAGTACATCCCAGGCCCCATCCCAGTATAAACCAGTATAACCCAGTGACCTCCAACACCTCAAGAACCCCATCCCAGTATAAACCAGTACAGACCAGTATAACTCACAATGAGCCACCAGGTCCTCCCGGCCTGCAGGGGGCGCTCACACCCAGCCCCAATTCCCTCTCCCAGTACAAACCAGTACAAACCAGTACCCCATCCCAGTATAAACCAGTACAAACCAGTATAACTCACAGAGAGCCGCCAGGTCCTCCCGGCCTGCAGGGGGCGCTCACACCCAGCCCCAATTCCCTCTCCCAGTACAAACCAGTACAAACCAGTGACTCCAGCTCTATCCCAGTACAAACCAGTGACCCCCAGCACCCCCGGGAGCCCATCCCAGTCCATCCCAGTATAAACCAGTCCAAACCAGTGGCACTCACAGTTGCGGGGGTCGGCGGCCAGCAGGCGCTCGCACAGCGCCAGGTCCTCCCGGCCCGCAGGGGGCGCCCTGCCCTGTGCCAGCACCCAGCCCCGGTGGTGCCAGGCCCCGTAGGATTTGGGGTTCACCCCCAGGCACTGCCCGACGAACGCCAGCTCTGAGGGGACCCTGGAAACCAGTACGGACCAGTATAGACCAGTATGGACCAGTATGGACTGGTATGGGTGGTACCAAACAGGAAAAAAGGGAAAAAACCCCACTAAAAACCAGTAAAAACCAGTATAAGAAAAAGCCATAGAGATGATTATAGACCAGTACGGACCAGTATGGACCAGTACGGACCAGTATGGACCGGTATGGACCAGTATGGGTGGTACAAAACCAGGAAAAAAGGGAAAAAAACCCCACTAAAAACCAGTAAAAACCAGTATAAGAAAAAGTCATAGAGATGATTATAGACCAGTACGGACCAGTATGGACCAGTATGGACCAGTATGGACCAGTATGGACTGGTATGGGTGGTAAAAAACAGGAAAAAAGGGAAAAAAAAACCCAGTAAAAACCAGTAAGAACCAGTATAAGAAAAATCATAGAGATGATTATAGACCAGTACGGACCAGTATAAACCAGTACGGACCAGTATGGACCAGTATGGACCAGTATGGACCGGTATGGGTGGTAAAAAACCAGGGAAAAAGGGAAAAAAACCCCCAGTAAAAACCAGTAAAAACCAGTATAAGAAAAAGCCATAGAGATGATTACAGACCAGTACGGACCAGTATAAACCAGTATGGACCAGTATGGGTGGTAAAAAACAGGAAAAAAAACAACAAAAAAAAAACCCCAGTAAAAACCAGTAAGAACCAGTATAGAAAAACCCATAGAGATGATTATAGACCAGTACGGACCAGTATAAACCAGTATGGACCAGTATAAGTGGTAAGAACCAGTCTAAACCAGTCTAAACCAGTAAAAACCAATAAAAACCAGTATAAACCAGTATAAGTGGTAAAAACCAGTCTAAACCAGTAAAAACCAATATAAACCAGTAAAAAAAGTAAAGTATAAGGCAAACCAGTATAGACCAGTATAGACCAGTATAAACCAGTATAGACCAGTAAAAACCAGTATGGACTGGTGTAGGTGGTAAAAACCAGTATAAACCAGAAAAAACCAGTAAAAACCAGTAAGGACCAGTAAAAAAGTATAAGGCAAACCAGTATAGACCAGTATAGACCAGTACAAGCCAGTACAAGTGGCTTGTAAGAGCCAGTAAGAACCAGTAAGAACCAGTAAAAACCACTAAACAAGTGTAAGGCAAACCAGTATAAACCAGTATGGACCAGTATGGACCAGTATAAGTGGTAAAAAATGGTAAAAACCAGTATAAACCAGTATAAACCAGTATAAACAGTACAAACCAGTATAAACCAGTAACCCCAAACCCCCTTTTAACCCTTTATTCCCCCCTCCAGACCCCTCCCAGTGCCCTCCCAGTCCAAACCAGTGCCCTCCCAGCCCAAACCAGTATAAACCAGTATAAACCAGTATAAACCAGTACGAACCAGTCTCCTCCCAGTGCTCCCAGTGCGCGGCGCCGCAGGTTCCAGCAGGTGCCCACGTCGGGGTTGGCTGCCAGGATTGAGCCCGTCAGGGACAGCACCTGGGCGGGGGGGACCCCCTGGAAACCAGTATGGACCAGTATAAACCAGTATGGACCAGTATGGACCAGTATGGACCAGTATAAACCAGTATGGACCAGTATAAACCCCGGTAATTCTCAGTTCTGGTCAGGGAGAGCACCTGGGCGGGCGGGACCCCTGTGCTGGACCAGTATGGACCAGTTCAAACCAGTATAAACCAGTAACCGCCAATCCCCTCCCAGTATAAACCAGTATGGCCCAGTCACCTCCCAGTGCCCCCAAACCCCATCCCAGTATAAACCAGTAACCCCAAACCCCCTCCCAGTACAAACCAGTAACCCCAAACCCCATCCCAGTATAAACCAGTAACCCCAAACCCCACCCCAGTATAAACCAGTAACCCCAAATCCCATCCCAGTATAAACCAGTAACCCCAAACCCCCTCCCAGTATAAACCAGTAACCTCCAAACCCCATCCCAGTATAAACCAGTAACCCCAAACCCCATCCCAGTATAAAGCAGTAACCCAAACCCCATCCCAGTATAAAGCAGTAACCTCCAAACCCCATCCCAGTCCCTCCCAGTATAAACCAGTCCCTCCCAGTCCATCCCAGTAACCCCAAATCCACTCCCAGTTCCCTCCCAGTATAAACCAGTATAAACCAGTATGGCCCAGTGACCTCCCAGTAACCCCAAACCCCATCCCAGTCCCTCCCAGTTCATCCCAGTCCCTCCCAGTTTGATCCCAGTCCCCTCCCAGTTCATCCCAGTCCCTCCCAGTTCATCCCAGTCCCCTCCCAGTTCAAACCAGTGACCTCCCAGTATAAACCACTATGTCCCAGTTCCTCCCAGTAACCCCAAACCCCCTCCCAGTCCCTCCCAGTTCAAACCAGTGACCCCCCAGTACAAACCAGTCCCTCCCCACCCCATTCCCAGTACAAACCAGTACAAACCAGTATAAACCAGTACAAACCAGTACCCCCAGTAAGGCCTCCATGCTCTCCCGGTAGTGCCTCAGTTTCTCCTCTCGCTGCCGGCGCCGGGCGGAGTCCGGGGGGCGGAGCTTGAGCCGCCCGTGCTGGGACAAACTGGGGTGAACTGGGATGGACTGGGATGGACTGGGACGGACTGGGAGGGACTGGGGTGAACTGGGATGGACTGGGACAAACTGGGATGGACTGGGGTAAACTGGGATGGGCTGGGATGGACTGGGGTGAACTGGGAGGGACTGGGAGCAACTGGGATGGACTGGGAGGGACTGGGGTGAACTGGAAGGGACTGAGAGCGACTGGGATGGACTGGGATGGAGTGGGAGGGACTGGGATGGACTGGGGTAAACTGGGAGGGACTGGGACAAACTGGGACAGACTGGGGTAAACTGGGATATACTGGCATGGACTGGGATGGACTGGGATGGACTTGGAGGGACTGGGACAGACTGGGATGGACTGGGATATACTGGGATGGACTGGGACAAACTGGGGTGGACTGGGATGGACTGGGAGGGACTGGGATGGACTGGGAGGGACTGGGAGCAACTGGGAGGGACTGGGATGGACTGGGGTGAACTGGGACGGACTGGGACAAACTGGGACAGACTGGGGTAAACTGGGACGGACTGGGACGGATTGGGACAAACTGGGATGGACTGGGAGCAACTGGGACAAACTGGGATGGACTGGGATGGACAGGGATGTACTGGGATGGACTGGGACAAACTGGGATGGACTGGGAGCAACTGGGACAAACTGGGATGGACTGGGATGGACAGGGATGTACTGGGATGGACTGGGACAAACTGGGATGGACTGGGACAGACTGGGACAGACTGGGATCAACTGGGAGCCCTGGGAGGGACTGGGATCAAACTGGGAGGGACTGGGATCAACTGGGATTGGATTGGGAGGGGACTGGGCCATACTGGGATGAACTGGGAGGGACTGGGCCATACTGGGATGGACTGGGAGGAAACTGGGATGGACTGGGATGAACTGGGGCCATACTGGGATGAACTGGGAGTGGACTGGGCCATACTGGGATGGACTGGGAGGCCACTGGGAGGTTATTGGGATGAACTGGGAGGGCCTGAGAGGGAACTGGGAGGGACTGGGATGAACTGGGCCATACTGGGATGAACTGGGAGGGACTGGGATTGCACTGCTTTGTACTGGGAGGAACTGGGAGGGACTGGGCCATTGTGGGATGGACTGGGATGAACTGGGAGGGACTGGGCCATACTGGAAGGAAACTGGGATTGGACTGGGACAAACTGGGAAGGACTGGGAGGGAACTGGGCCATACTGGGATGAACTGGGTGTTACTGGGACTTTAGTCGGATGAACTGGGATGGACTGGGATCAAACTGGGATGGACTGGAATGATCTGAGAGGGAACTGGGAGGGACTGGGAGGGACTGGGGCCATACTGGGATGAACTGGAATGGACCGGACTGAACTGGGAGATCACTGGGAGGGAACTGGGATGAACTGGGAGGGAACTGGGAGGGACTGGGACGTTAGTGGGATGGACTGGGCCATACTGGGCTGAACTGGGATGGACTGAGATTAGACAGGGATGAACTGGGAGGGAACTGGTTTATACTGGGAGGGACTGGGAGGGAACTTGTTTATACTGGGAGGGACTGGGAAGTTACTGGGCCTTACTGGGATGGACTGGGAGGGAACTGGGAGGGGACTGGGCCATACTGGGAGGGGACTGGGCCATACTGGGAGGAACTGGGGCCGAACTGGGCGCTCCGGGCCCGGCCGGTTCCATTCCCGCCCCGGGGGGAGATCAGGGAGGGGCGGGGTTCGGGCCCGGCCGGTTCCATTCCCGCAAGATGGGGGGGGAGCCGTTCCCTCACCATTTCCTCAGCTGGGCGCGGGGGGATCCGGGACCTGCGGGCGACACCGGAGCTCAGGGCGGTTCCGGCGGATCCCGGCGGATCCCGGGGCCTTCCCGGTGATGCCGATCCCGGTGGGATTTCCCTCCCCGCCCCTTCCCGCCATCCCGGTACTCACCGGAGAAGCGGCGGCGGCGGCTGCCGAGGGTGGCGCGGGGGCTGCCGGGAATGGCGCCGCCGCGGGGCATGCTGGGATATACCGAGGCACGAAGCGGCCGCGCCCCGTTGTCTTTGGGGCGCGCGGGGCATGATGGGATATACCGAGGCGAGCAGCGCGGCGCCATGTTGTTGCGGGTGCTCGCTTTACGGCGGTGTGGCGTAAGGGCGGTTTTGGGACGGGAGAACATCTGGAGAACTTCTGGAAACGGCTGGAAAACGGCGAAAACCACCCGGGAACAGCTGGAAAAGGCTCCACCCACTCTATCCTGGGCATGGCCGGCGCACTCGGCCACTCCATGGTGGAAAGGTCTCAATGACCACTGGACAGCAGGAGGACAGAAGGTCTCATACATCTCATACATGATGCAGAAATTCCATTCAAACACAGGATTCTGTCTGGGCATCGTCAGCTTTTTCCTCTTAATCCCAATGGCATTGTCCTGGCTGAGCGAGGCAGGAAGAAGTTGGTTTCTTCTGATAAGAGAGCAATAAATCCTTTTTCTCTGAAAGATTGGGGTGTCCTGTGGCTGCTATCTCGGTGCGAGTCCTTTCTTTAGGAAAAAAAGTATCCTACAAAACATAATTTCAATTTTAACCCTTTGTCATAACCTAAAAATTTCAACTTTAACATTTTGTCATAAAACTACATTCAGCGCGCCACTTAAGAGAATTAACACAGCGCACCTTTCTGACACAACACATAAAATATTCATTTTAATATTTGCAAAAAGCCAATGGTAAAATATGCATTTTTCACTCGGGGCAACGCTGGGGCTGCCCTGCTCCTGCCCTGTCCCCAACAGCTCTGCCAGAGCCTCGAGGGGACACCAAGGCTGAGCCAAAGGGTGATGTTATCAACAAGAAGCTTGACCAGGCCAATATTCAAGCAGCAATCAATTTATTAATTAATATGGTAAAGTATGAGCAATACAGCGCTGGGTACAGTGGGGGAAGTGTTCCCTCCAACTGCACACCGATAGTTGAGGGTTACAGGTATTTATAGGGGTACTCATCAGCTTTTTTCAGCAGTTTCTATTTCCAATTTTTTTTACTCATCAGCAATTTTTATTCCAAATCATTACATCACAATTCTATACACTATTGTGATTTGACTTTCTCGGGATGTATTTTCACAGGAGTATCCCCAGATGGTGATGGTCCGGTTTCCAAAAGAAGAAAGACAAATCCCATCTGGTGGAGTCCAGCTCTCCAGATGTGGCTCCACCTTTTAATTTCAGAGATTATAAATCTAACAACAGTGATGTCCAGCTTCCCTTTGGTGGAAACCATAAATCCTTGAGGTGGTGTTCATCTTCATTTCTCAAACTGTTTTTTCTCTGCTTTATTAAGGTGTGAGATAAGCATATTTCCTATATATATATATATTCCAAAGCTATAGTTTCAAGGATAGAAGTAATATTCTAAAATTATACTTCAAAAGGTCATTATTGCAGAGCTCTTTATGGATTAAATGCAAGCAAGAAGCAACATCCTTAATGCTTTAATGCCAATGCTCCTAAATCAAACGGGTTAATTGCAAACAAAAGAGAGGTTCAAAGGCCTTTTTCCATGCTTTATTTTCATCAGTTATTATTATAATTTGCAACTATTCCATTGTCGATGTCCACACATTTCGCATTCACAAATACACGCTTGGCCTGTTTGTACCTGACACCAAACACAGCTTTGATTTTCACAGTGAGAATGGCAGGAGGTGCTGAGCTGGCAGCGCCCATTGGGATCAGCCAGTCCAGCCCCTGGCCCTGCACAGATCCCCCCAACAATCGCAGCCCTGGGAGCGGCGTCCAAAGGCCTCTGGAGCTCCTTGGGCAGAGATCAGAGCTTACCCAGAGCAGCCGTGGCTGCCCCTGGATCCCTGGCAGGGTCCAAGCCAGGCTGGACAGGGCTTGGAGCAGCCTGGGACAGTGGAAGGTGTCCCTGCCCAGGGCTAGAGTAGAGGAAATGTATTTGAATATCTGTATAGAGGCTTTGCCCCAGAGGTCCCTGTTGCCCTCGATGGGCTGCAGCTGCGATGTCCTTAATTGGGCTGCGGCTGTAACTGATGAAGATGACCGGGATAAAAGGGGGCGGGATAGCCAGTCAGGGAGAGCCTTGGAGGAGCCCTGGCCTGAGAGAGAACAGCGTGCAGAAGAAGGAGTCTGTGCAGCGAAGATCTGCAGCCATGAGAATACATCAGAGAGGTATGAACTTTAGAAATCTAATAACAACAATACGGGACTCTAGAAATAATAGAAGAACAACCAGTGGTGACCCCGATGTGATAGTCAGCAGAACATAAGACAGCCGAGAGCTGTGGCGGCCAAGAGCTGTGACAGAACATAGCCTTTGGGTCAGGGAGCTGTGAAAGAGTATGGCCTTTGAGCCAAGAGCTATGGGTGTTGTACGTGACCTGTGAGTCATGAGAAAATGTATGTATTGTAATTTAACATCTGTATAACTGTTGAGTAAAAGCAAAGGGGGAAATATAGTAGAGGAAATGTATTTGAATATGTGTATAGAGGCTCTGCCCCAGAGGTCCCGGTTGCCCTCGATGGGCTGCAGCTGCGATGTCCTTAATTGGGCTGCGGCTGTAAGCGATGAAGATGACCGGGATAAAAGGGGGCGGGATAGCCAGTCAGGGAGAGCCTTGGAGGAGCCCTGACCTGAGAGAGAACAGCGTGCAGAAGAAGGAGTCTGTGCAGCGACGATCTGCAGCCATGAGAATACATCAGAGAGGTATGAACTTTAGAAATCTGATAACAACAATACGGGACTCTAGAAATAATAGAAGAACAACACAGGGCGGAGGGTGGAATGAAATGAACTTGAGGGTCTCTTTCAAACCATCTTAATTAATCTCATCCTGTGATGTTGGGAGAGATGCTGAAGCTCTGGCTCAGCTTTATCCCAGACCCAGCAGCGGCCACGGGTGGGATCATCACCTCCTGCCATTCCCCGAGGCGGGAACTCACCCAGTGGCCGTGTCAAAAATGCCAAGCACGTGTTAAAATTTTAGAAGTTCTATAATAATAAAACAGTAATAAAAAATTAGAACAATAAGAATTTGGACCATCAAAGGTAGGACAATAAAAGCAAAGAATTAGGGACGTCCGGGTGCTTTGCTCTGCCACAAAAACACACTTTGCTAACAAAGGAAGGAACCCTTAAGAGAAATAGCCTGTCGCACATTCATGTATCTCATACACGATTCAAACATTCCTTTCACACAAATGGTGTCTTCTCCTTAATTTCTGCTGCCCCCCCCTCACCTTGTACATCAATTTCCTGGCTCCTAGAAGTCTGGATTGTCCCGATAAGGGGGCAATAATTCTTCTTTTGGTGTCTTGTTGCTGTTTTCTTTATGTGAAGAGTTTCTTGGTTATCTTATCCATTCCTTGTGCTGGTTACAAAAAGTATCCTACATCACATAATTTTTATTTTAATAAAAAAAAAATTTATTTTAATAAAAAAAATTAACTACAAAAAAATTGAATACAACAAAACTTTCCAACATAACACATATAGCATTCATTTTAATACTGGTGAAGAGCCAATCACATAATACGCATTTTTCACACTCAATAACAGATACAAATCACATTCTGGCAACTCTCTAGGGTAAAAGCTTTTTAAAGACAGACCTATAGGGATAACTTTATTCCCTGCAGATCTTTAGAAGTACTGCACAGGCTGTGATTAAGTCAAAGAAAGCATGGCAATACTTTCCCACCACCCTATGTGCAACTTATTTATTAATTATTCATACAGTGTCTCAGTTGGACACCAAAAGAGAAAACCTGCATCAGCAGCAGCTGGAAACAAAGCTAGAATCTAAGCTGCCACGTTTCAAAATTTAATTTCTGGGCTTTAAAAGTCATTTGGCTCAATCCAGGACTCTATGAAACAGTTTAGTCTCCTACTGAAAAAATAAATATTCTCATTACAGCACATTTTCCAGCGATGCAGCTACTGTTAGGCAACAAGAGGCAACACACAGGCAGGCAGATTCCTTGCTCCTCTCTTTGTCATCTCGATAAATTTGCCACCATTAAGATAAACCACGAGAAGCTGCTAGAACACAAAATTCTCTTCCAATTACATACACGAAAAGATCTCCTATTTATTCCTCCCGAGTTAATTTGTAAGGCTTTCATAAAAGATTAGAATTGTGGTCTCCTCCATTCCAAATGGAAAATGTTTCGTTAGATGAAAGCTGATAAGCAGATCCTGGCCAGAGCCCTGGCGTCACCTGCTTCAGGCTGGAGCCCCCTGACTGAGCTCTTTTGGCATTTTGGTGTTTGGGGTGTCTTAGATTTAAACCATGCAAGGGCAAGCCAAAGGCAGGCATCATAGAAATAGCTACTATATAAAAAAAAGGTAACATTTTGTCATAAAAATTATGCTTTTTCTAAGCTGAAAATCTTTTTGCTGAGCTCGAGACTGCACTGTATGGCTGACATGAGGCTTTGGTCACAGATTATGCATGAACAATCCAGAACCTCCTGAATTCTTCGTGAATTTGTATCTTGTGCATTTTGTCCTTGGCCCACGCAAGCTAGAAAATTAAGGAAAACATGCACAATGATAAAGAAAACACAGTGCAATTCAATAAAATCATGGTTAAATTACCCATATGTTATATCCAGAGACAACTCAAACAATTGCTGCTGAAGAACTTATACCATTAACTTTATTACAAATTTTTAAAGGCAGGTGGGTTTGCTCTTCCTGCTCAAACAATTTAACAGGATTCTTGGCTATTGGCAATTAAATTATTATTTAATTCTACCTTAATATGATTTTAAAGATTCATTATGGCTCTAAAACTGTAGAATACTGCGTGCTTTGTGGGTAAATAGGCCAGGGAACAGTTAACAATTCTAGGGATTTATGTCTGTCATATTGATTGGTCAGGGTAACACGTGAGCTCCTGTAAAATCCTGTTACAAAACATTATAGTTTATCATACTGTCCTAGGCTGACTATATGATGCTTTTATCCCCTATCGTCTGTTCTGTTTATGCTGAATAATAAATTTTGCACCTTTAAGACTTGTTCCAAGAGCAAAGTGGGGAGAGAAGAAGCACAGAGTTTTGTTTTCAGACACTGCACTCACTCCTCCACATTCCTGCTCCTGGACCGTGTTGTCTGCAGAGGGACAGACACTGGGACAGAGCTCTCCTTTGCTTTTAGTTAGTTTTAGCTAGCTGAGGCAAGGAAGTTCCCTGGACTGTGTTTTTTTTACTTTTCTTTGGACCTGTTTAGAGCTGCTCTGGAACGAACACTAGAAGAGCACCGGCAGCTGCACCTGTGGCCCACCAGGCCGGGCCTGTGGCATTTCCAGCACCAGAGGGGCTGATCAGAGCCTGAGCTGCAGCCTGGGGAGGGACTTTCTGAGTTTGTCATCTCTTTTCCAGCAGCAAGAGGTTTTATTGATTGATCTTGTTTGGGTTTTCTTGTTTAATAAACAGGTTTTTCCACTTTTTTCCAAGGAGGGATTTTTTCCCCCCCCCCCCGACTGGCTGATTGAATCTGCTTCCTAGAGGAACCCCTCAGGGGATTCTCTCCCAAATTCACCCTGAACCAGCACACATACTTAACTTGAAAGGATTGTCTGTTCTTTACCGGGTGTTAACTTCAAAGAGTCCCAGAATCAATGAGGTTGTAAGAGATCACTGAGATCATCGCCTCAGGCTTTGGCCCAAACACCAAGGCCCCGCCTCAGGCTTTGGCCCAAACACCAAGGCCCCGGGCAGGGCCTTCCACTGCTTAAGAAACCTTTCTGTGAAGAAATTTCTCTGATGTCCAACTTCTGTGTCTTCTTGTCCTGTCACTGCTTGTCTGTGAGGAGAGCCCGATCCCCATTTTACCACAGCCTCCCGTCAGGGTGGTGTAGAGAGTGACAATGCTCCCCCTGGGCCTCCTTTGCTCAAGACTGAGCCCTCCTGAGCTCCCTCAGTTCTCTCAGCCATTTCTCATCAGACTTATTCTCTAGACCCTTCATCAACCTCCTTTCTCTGCTCTGGATTTGGTCCAGATCCTCAATGTCCTCCTCCTTGGATGATGCCAAGATGGGGCAGAGGGCAGATCTGCTGGAGGACAGGGAGGCTGCAGAGGGCCCTGGGCAGGCTGGATCCATGGGCTGAGACCACTGGCACGAGGTTAAACAGCACCAAGCGCTGGGTTTGGCCACACCAACCCTCTGCAGCTCCCAGCTGTGGAAAGAGCGGCTGTGAAGCCGATTGACAACACCTGGACCTGAGCCCAGGTGTGCCCAGGTGGGGAAAAAGGCCAATAGCACCAGGCCTGTGTCAGCAATAGTGCAGCCATCAGGACCAGGGCAGTGATTGTCCTGTGCTGGGCACTGATGAAGACACATCTCGAGTGCTGTGTCCCTTTCTGGGGCCTTCAATAATAATTAAAATTTCTCAAGCAATTGCTTTATTCATTATTTATTTGCCTCCCTTCCCTGCTTGGCCGTGACCAGAAATACACCAAAAGGAAAGTGCCTGCAGCCGAGGTAAAGCTGTGCTTGGGTATCTGGTTCTGTTTGTTGCTGCTGGTGGTGTTGTTTGTTTGCCTTGCTGTACATATTGGTAAAGAACTGTTACTCCTCTTCCCATATCTTTGCCTGAAAGCCCCTCAATTTCAAAATTATAATAATTTGGAGGGAAGGGGGGTCACATTCTCCATTCTGGAGAGGTCCTGCAGACATCTGTCTTTCAAACCAAGACAAGCTGACAACAATTTATTAACAATTGTTTATTAACAATTAATTGAGAATTATCAATTGCTTATCAATCTAATAGACAGCTAATTAACTCAGGTAACTAAAAGGTAGGATAGAGGTCTTCACTGGAGCTTGAAAGGGACCATCAGCAGCAGTGGGCGCGGTGTCGCCGGCTCCTGCCGGATGCTCCAGCTGACACAAACGCTGTCCCTCGGGTGCTGCTCTCCACAGCCACTCCTTCTCGGCTCCCTGGCCTTTCTCTGTGTGGCGGTTTGACAGGAAATGTGTTTTTTGGGATGCTGTGTTTTGGGCCAATGGATGTTCAGGCTTTAATATTGGCATTTAACCTGGCCATTGGGACATTGGATCCGCCTCTGAGAACACGGGGTTAAAAGCAGAGCTCTCCCCTGGGAGGGTCTTTTTGGGGTTCTGGCAGGAAAGAGTTTGGGAAAAGCCATGAGGCCGGGAGAGGTCGGCCTGAGCCCAGGGGTGGAAGGGTGGAAGAGAAAAAGAGAGAAACGGTGCCTGGGACTGTAACCTTGAGACTGGATAAACATGGGCCTGTGCCGGCAGCACGGCTGGGACGGAGATGAAGATGAAGGGGGGGGGTTCAGCCGGCCGCTTGTAGGAGCTTTTAACCCCTTTTTGGAGAATGAGAACTTTACAGAATATTGACCTCTCCTGGAAGATAGACTGGAAGATGAGGAAGGAATGTGCAAGTGTGAGAGAGGTCTGGGCGAGCGAGAGATAGTGGAAGAGTAGAGAAGAATCCTAGTGGGAAGAGATGATGGAGTGGCTTTTGCTGGACTCTTTTTGTATAGCCATGGACAGACCCATGTTCCTTGTGACACAGAGACTGCATTCTAGGGGGAGGCAATGGCCTCAGAACCAAGAGGGTTCAGTGTTGGTGCCCCTCGGCCCCAGGGGATGAAAAAATATGGGGGGGACAGGTGTCCCAAAAGAGAGATTGTAGAGACAGGTGTCCCAAAGGAGAGACTGTGCCTTTTTTAGATCGGGACAGAGCATCCTTAAAAAAGACAACCCTAGAAGCAGCTCTGGTCTGTGTTCAGTGGTGAGAGCACTGGACATGAAAGGAAGAAGTCACAACGGCAGATGTACTCTGGGCGGTGCCACGAGTGACACGGAAACACACGAGGCTTCAGCTGTGTTTCCAGGGGAAGCCCATGGTACAAGAAAGACTCCTCTCCTCTTGATGAACTGAAAATTGATTGTCTAAAAAGTCGTGCTAGACCGAGAGTTAGTGATTTGAAGAATAAATGTGTTGTGTTAGAAATTTGGTGGGGGGAGGAGGAAATGCATTTGTGAAGTTTTCATTTACCTTGTGTGTTCCTTTCTATCTGTAGTTGTGGAGTAGTTAATAAAGTTCTAGTTCCTTTTTTTTTCCCTAAGTAGGAGCCTGCTTTGCTTATTCCTAGTCACATCTCACAGCAGAAACCAGAGAGAAAGTATCTTCATGGGGGCACTGGCATTATGCCAGTGTCAAACCATGGCAAAAAGTTATGCTATATTTGTATTACCAAATTTGAATGTTTTTATTAAAAAATTCATACCATTTTAGCAAGCAAAAAATTTATTGGTCATTGGTTCTAAGGAACACAATTCCCTTCATTAATTCATTGACCAGTGTGGCTATTGATTTCTCCTTCTTTATGCTAGTTAGTCCCATTTTAAATCCTTTTGTCATCTTTTTTATCATTTTCACAGACAGGATAAAAGGGGCCACTTTGGGCTTCAGGGAGACATTTCTGGGGCACATTTGGGGCAGTTCTGGGTCTGGGGAGGGAATTCAGAGAGAACTTGAGGGTCTGTAGGACACTTGGGGGAGCTGGATGGGCACTTGGAGGGGCACTCAGGGATTTCGAGGGACAGTTCGGGGTCCGGGGCAGCACTTGGGGGGCTCTGATGGGGCTCTCTGGGGCGCGGGGGGTGATGGGAGTTGTAGGCGCGGGTCTAATACAGTTTAACGGGGCCGCGGAGCATCACGGGAGTTCGAGGCGCAGCTGCAATGGCTCTCGGTGGGGCGCGGGGCATGACGGGAAATGAAGTCCCGGCTGGGAGAGCGCTGGACGTGCGCCGCGGAACATGATGGGAGCCGTAGTCCCGGAAGTGGCTCGAACGCTTTGTTTAGGGGTCTGGGAAGGCACTTGGGGGACACTTTTGCGTCCGAGCCGCGACTTGAGATCCTCGTGGTAACGTAAACGGTTCGGGAGAACTTGGGGGATCTCGGAGAGCTCTACACAGTCTCTTTAGGGCGTGGGGCACAGCAGGAGTTTTCGGCGCTGGACCGTGTTATGAGGGGTCTGAGACCGCGGGGGAGGAGAGATGAATTCCCAGAAGTGGCTGTACCGGGCATCTGTGGGGTTGGGAGCACTCAGGGGGTCCGCGAACGCTTCTGGGGGGTCCCGAATGGGCGCTGAGGGGGAACTGAGAGATCCTGGAGGGTCTGAGGGACACTTAGGGGACAGAGGGGGGCCGGATCCCGGGTTTCCGTGGAGCGCGGGGCATGACGGGAGTGTAGGCAAATAAGAAAAATGGCGCCCAGTCGAGGACCGCCTTCGAAGCCCCGTTCCAGACGCTGATTGGCTGCGGGAGGTGATGGGCGGAAGCCTCGGCAAATGGGATGCGGCAGAGGCGGGAACAGCCCATTCAACCTCTCCAGTCCCTCCCAGTACAGCGCAGTTCATCCCCAGTACTACCCCAGTACAACCCCAGTGCCCCTCCAATCCCTCTCAGGACAGCCCAGTAAAACCCCAGTTCCTCCCCAGTCCCTCCCAGTACCCTGTCCCTTCCAGTTCCCACCCAATGTCATCCACAGGATGCCCCAGTGTCTCCCAGTCTTCCCCCAATGTTCCCAGTGTCCCCAGCTTGTCCCAGTCCTCCCCACTGTCACTCCCAGTATGTCCCAGTGTGTCCCACAGCGCTCCCAGTGTTCCCCAGTATGTCCCAGTCCCCCCCAGTGTTTCCAAGGACAGTTTAATTTCTCACGGTGGCCGTGGCAGCCAAAGCCAGCAGTGGGGTCAGTGCAGTGCCCATGGCCACAGCCCCTTGCAGCTTGGGCCCAGTGCAGCTTGGGCTGATGATCCACCCTCACAGCTGGCCCAGGGCAGCTCTGCAGTGGCTTTGGTGGCACCTGGGGCTGGCACACACCTGAGCAGTGTGTCTGTTTGCACTGGGGAAACTCAGGAGTTTGAGATTGCTGCAAAAAGCACAAAAAGGGAAAACCCCTCTTAGGCTGGGTGCAGCCAGCTCTCCAAGCACAGCAGCTCCCAGGGCAGTGAGGACAGACAGGATGGGGCTGGGCAATGTGGAGCAAGGTTGTCCACGCTAGGTCAGAGCTCCAGGCACAGCTTCTGTGAGCAGGCCAGGGCTGCTGAGGAGAGACCCTGGGTCAGTATCAATCACAGAATGCTGCAACCACCTCTGATCTAAAGAGAAATTTAATAGAAGACACCCTTTAAAATAGGAATGTGTATTTCTTACAAGTTCTTTGAAATCTTTTTCCATAACTGGACTAGGAAAACTTTAATGACCCTCTCAGGGCTTTGGTGTTGTTTACATCAGACTCAGTGCCTGAGAGTGTCTTGAAAAAACTTCTCAAGTTTACTCAAATTTAAATTTAGACTCCAAATTTTCTTGAAGTTTTATTGGATCCCACTGAGGGACACGACTGGGAAAATGTCCCCAGGTTCCAGGTAGAGCAGAACACAGGAGGCAGTGATGACCGGTGGGGACAAGCAAGGGAAAGGTGTCTCTGGTGCTGAGCAAACCTGGATGTGGTTCAGGAATGCAAAGGGCCAAGGCCTGAGCCCCAGCCCCTGGCCAGGCAGATCCTGTCCCTCCCTCATTGCTCAGGGCCGACAGCCTGCAGGGACAGAGGCGCAGGGCAGGGACACAGCCTGGGCTGCACAGGACATACTGGGGAACACTGGGAACGCTGTGGGAGACACTGGGACATACTGGGAGTGACACTGGGGAGGACTGGGACAACCTGGGAACACGAGGAATGCTGAAGGGGAATCTGTGGACTGGGATGGACTGTGGGGGTGCACTGAGACAGACTGGGACATAGCAGGACATACTGGGAGTGATACTGGGAGATACTCGGAGAAACTGGGGACACTGAGGCCATTACGGAGCAGACTGGGGACACTGGGGCATCCTGTGGATGACACTGGGCGGAACTGGAAGGGACTGGGAATAAACTCAGGTGTCTTGGGAGGGACTTGGCTGTACTGGGAGGGACTGGAGAGGTTGAATGGGCTGTTCCGGTCTTCACCGCATGCCATTGCCGAGGCTTCCGCCCATCACCACCCGCAGCCAATCAGCGCCGGGATCGGGGCCTCAGGGGCGGTGCCTAGGGTGGGCAACATATTATCATTGTGCTTACAACTCCCGTCATGCCCTGCGGGCCGATTTAGCCCCATTGGAGCCGGGACTACAACGCCCGTCATGCCCCGCGCTCCACAGACCACCCACCCCCCCCCCGGTATCCGCCCCCTCTTTGTCCCTTAGGTGTCCCCCAGACCCTCCAGGATCTCTCAGTGCCCCCTCAGCGCCCATTCGGGACCCCACAGAAGTGTCCCCCACCCCCCAGTGCTCTCGATCCCACAGATGCCCGGTACAGCCACTTCTGGGAATTCATCTCCTCTCATCCCCCGCGGCCCCAGACCCCTCATAACACGGTCCAGCGCCGAAAACTCCTGCTGTGCCCCACGCCCTAAAGAGACTGTGTAGAGCTCCCTGAGATCCCCGCAAGTTCTCCCGAACCGTTTACGTTACCACGAGGATCTCAAGTCGCGGCTCGGACGCAAAAGTGTCCCCCAAGTGCCTTCCCAGACCCCTAAACAAAGCGTTCGAGCCACTTCCGGGACTACGGCTCCCATCATGCTCCGCGGCGCACGTCCAGAGCTTTTCCAGCCGGGACTTCATCTCCCGTCATGCCCCGCGCCCCACCGAGAGCCATTGCACCTGCGCCTCGAACTCCCGTGATGCTCCCCGGCCCCGTTAAACTGTATTAGACCCCCGCCTACAACTCCCATCACCCCCCGCGCCCCAGAGAGCCCCATCAGAGTCCCCAAGGGCCCACCTGGACCCCGCAGGGCCCCAAATTCTCCTCCGTGACTTCCAAGGGCCTCCCTGAGCCCCCAAGTGCTGCCCCGGACCCCGAACTGTCCCTCGGAATCCCTGAGTGCCCCTCCAAGTGCCCACCTGGCTCCCCCAAGTGTCCTCCAGACCCTCAAGTTCTCTCTGAATTCCCTCCCCAGACCCAGAACTGCCCCAAATGTGCCCCAGAAAGTTCTCCCTGGACCCCAAAGTGGTCCCTTTTACCCTGTCTGTGAAAATGATAAAAAAGATGACAAAAAGATTTAAAATGGGACTAATTAGCATAAAGAAGGAGAAATCAACAGCCACACTGGTCAATGAATCAATGAAGGGAATTGTGTTACTTAGAACCAATGACCAATAAATGTTTTGCTTGCTAAAAAGGCTGAATTTTTAATATAAACATTCAAATCTGGTAATACAAATATAACTTTTATAAATAAGAAATGTAATTATAATTTTATTAATTCAGTAAATTTTATTTTTAAGAGGAAATGCATGATTATTTTTATGTTTTGGGATGTCAGTCTGTAAAAGACGGTCCAAAGAGCCCTCATCTGCCTGTGAGATGCAAAGCTGTGTTTCGTGTCAGGTGCAAACAGGTGAAGTGTGTACTTGCGAATGCCAAATGTGTGGACATCGACAATGGGATAGTTGCGAATTCTAATAATAACTGAGGAAAATAAAGCACGGAAAAAGGCCTTTCAACCTATCTTTTGTTTGCAATTAACTCTGGTTTATTTAGGAGCATTGGAATTAAGGTGTTAAGGATGTTGCTTTTTGCTTGCATTTAATCTATAAAAAAGCTCTGCAATATTAACCTTTTGAAGTATATTTTTAGAATATTACTTGTATCCTTGAAACTATAGCTTTGGAATATATATAATGAAAATATGTTTATCTCACGCCTTATGGAAGCAGAGAAAAACAGTTTGAGAAAGGAAGATGAACATCACCTCAAGGATTTATAGTTTCGACCAAAGGGAAGCTGGACATCACTGTTATGAGATTTGTAGTCTCTGCAATTAAAAGGTGGACACATCTGGGGAGCTGGACTCCACCAGATGGGATTCGTCTTTCTTCTTTTGGAAACTGGACCATCACAATCTGGGGATAGTCCTTTGAAAATACATCCTGAGAAATTAAAATCACAATAGTGTATAGAATTGTGATGTAATAATTTGGAATAAAAATTGCTGATGAGTAAAAATTGGGAATAGAAACTGTTGAAAAAAACTGATGAGTACCCCTATAAATACCTGTAACCCTCAAGTATCGGTGTGCAGTTGGAGGGAACACTTCCCCCACTGTACCCAGCACTGTATTGCTCATACTTTACCATATTAATTATTAAATTGATTGCTGCTTGAATATTTGGCCTAGTCAAGCTTCTTATTCATAACAGAGCTCAAGGTGCTGCAGGTGAGGTTTGGGTTCCCTTAGAGAATAGTCAGGGGTGGCGAGCACTGGAAGATGCAGCTGCAGTCCCCATCCATGTCCCTTTCAGTGCTGCCTTTAGGGTGTCTGCAGCCTGGATCCAGAGCGCCCTGGGGGCTCCTGCCTCTGCCTTTGCACTCAGGGTGAGGATGCCCAGCAGCCGCTGAGGCCGGCAGTGGGGACCAGGGCTGGGGCTTGTGGCCTGGCAGGTGTGGCTCTGGGGGCTGTGACACGCCAGGGCACGGGTCACTGTCACTGCCCTCCGGAGCCCTGGCTAGCTCTGTGATGCTCCAGGGACAATGGCAAGAGAGGGGAACTGGCTGGGTTAGGGTTTTGCCTGAGCCAGAACCTCTAGACCAGCTGCCTAGCAGTAGAAACCCCCAGAGGACCAAGTGAAGGAGGCAGGGGAGGCTCTTCTGTGGTGCAAAATGCAGCGAATTCATTTGGAGAGGCGGTGGAAGGCGCTTACAACAACACCCCCAACGATAATCAGAAGTTAAAAGAAACCCCAGAACCCCTGTGCACGGGTTTTTAAAATCTTTCAAAACGGGGGGTGGACACCATTTAGTAACCAATAAGCGACCCTCGGGGTGTGGTTTTGAGGGCTACAACAAATCAGAACAAGGGGAGGAGAGAGGGTTGGGACAGGGATTGGAGCTTGGGGTGAGGGACAGGGAACTGTCTGGAACAAAGGGTAGGGTTTGGGCTGATGGATGGGCCAAAGGGGCCGGGTTGTCTTGACAGACAGGGAAAAATCTGGTCAGGAGGGAGGGGATTCCTTGAGGGACACTTGGGTAGGAGGGCATAACACAGGGGAGAAACTGACTGTAATAACTCGGGGAACACTTGAACATACCACAAGCTAACAGAACATTTGGCTCAGAAACTCACACACCGCAACACGGACATTCAGGCTTTCAGCAGCCGAGAGGCGGCACTGTCAGAACCCGCGGCAGCTGCTGAAAGCCATCTCTCTCCTTCAGGCTCTTGCTGCGTGGGAAGGGGCTGCGAGCTGTCGGGGCTGCACTCCCCCTGTGCTGGGAGGATGATCTGTACCAGGGGAGAGCAGAAAGCTGCCACGGTGAGCAGAACATGCTCAGAGCATGACAGCTCAGAGAATGGCACTGCCCCTGAAGGGCAAAAAGCTTGAAAGCATAGAATTCTGTGCAGGACCGTTGCACAAATTTTCTCTTCAAGAACGTGCCCATTTTTGTATTCTGTAGATGAATACTCTGAGTTTTATAGAATACATGAGGTTTTTTCTTAAGGCTTTTGGGAGAATTCTCAAGTTTATTTCTATCTACATTTTACATCCAGCATGTGTACAGGTTTTTTAAATTTTTCTTTTGTAAATACTAAGGGAAAAAAATACCCAAGCATTTTTTAATCCTTTGGAATATTGTGATTAATATTTTTAGAATGAAAACCTTGTTGAACAAGTGTGAAAACACAGAGAGAAGAAAAATAGCATAAAAGTCTTTTTTAAAAGGCTGTATAATGAGGACTGCAGAACTGAGTAAGTCCTCCAAGGGCAAATTCTTCAAGAACAGCCAAGATACTTCCTTAAATGAAGGGAAATATGACCTGAAGCCATACAAAGTACAGCCAAAGCAAATGAAAACCCTTTGGAAAAGAGGGAATTTTGCCCGTGACATCAGTCTGTTGGGATAACTGAGGGATGCCCATCATCCTTGCACTGTATTCCTTGATATTTGTAGTGTGTTTTCTCCCAGTTTCTGTGAAGGGAATAAGAAGCTGCAGTTGTTTACCATTAATTTAAGCTCTTAGGGCAATTACCAAGCACCATAAATGTTTTTTTGTAGCTGAGCAGGATTGAGTTTCCCAAATCTTCTACAAAGCAGAAGGGAACCACACAGTTACTTGTGCTAGTGTTAATGAAGGGTTTCATGAAAGCAGGTGAATGAGAGCATTGCATTATAAAACTTCCACATTCAAGGAAACAGGAGTGCACTTGGAATAAAGCATATGAGGCTAGATCAACATCAGAACAGGATAAAAGAAAATTACTTGGCAGGAAGTGATGTAGGGAAAAAAAGCCATTTCTGATACATGTGCATGCATTTGTAAGCTAAAAGAGAAAAAGAAGGGCAGAGATAATAAGGAATGAAGCTTTTAAAATTGCACTGTGCAGAAGAGACACACGAACCACCAGTGTGAACACAGCTGAGAGATTCAGCTTGGGGATGGATTAGAGTGGAATCCATTCACCGAAGGTCTCTGGTGCACACGAGTGCAAAGACTGAGGAAAAAAGGAGAAAAGTTTAGTTTCTGAAAGCCATTTAGATTCCTGGAAGCATTGTCTAGAGATCTAGAATCTAAAGCCTCAGAGAATCTGAACCTCAAGCATCCCCAAATGGATTGGGAAGGTATGATGTGCACATCTCTGCTGCTCTCAGAGTCAATGAAATTGACAATGAGTGTCTGGAAATTAGGAATGCCCACCCAGATTTTATCTCCATTACTTTAAGAATGTTATGTTTGCCCCATTATCCCATCAGAAAAGAAACCAAACAATATTTGAGATATCAGCAATTTAAATTGAATGGTTTAGAAAATTTATAAGTAAGGGATAATTTGGTTCAAATAATAGTGCATAGGCAGAAAACAACCGCGAGGTACGGAGGGCAGGGCTCTTGGACCCTTGCCACCTCGCGTACGAGCTTGCCAAGTGAAGATTCCCCCCTTTTATGCCATGTGTCAATGCCATCTCCTCCCATTTTCGGTTCGTCACACTTCTGCCTCCGCCCTCATCACCACCTTTACCGCGCACGCTCCACCACTCGGCTGGGTGGTTGCACAAGTCTTTGGGGGTCCTTTGATGAAGATTTTGTAGTCTTCCCCTTTGTCCTTTAATTCACCTTTGGGTTACACATGCGCACCAAGCCAGTACAATGTAAGCCAAGACTAACATATTACTACATCTAAATATCAAGGCAATAAATCCCTTATAATTAGCATTTTTCTGGCACCCAACCAGTTTTTCCTTCCTTTCTGCCCATTTTTTAGCAACTGTATCTTCGGCATCTTCCTCCTGTTCCTGAACATCTGCTGGGGGGGGGGGGTGGAGCCCCTCCTCTCCCTTTCTTCTTTGGCATTACAACTTTTAACTGTTTTATTATTCCCAAATATTAATTATTGTATCAATATTGATTACTGTTTCAGTTTTTATCAGCACGAATCATACCTATTTGCCACAAATCCCCCCCCATAATTTCTCTTCTTGTTCATTATGATTCATGCTTATTAAAAAGCTAGGCCCTGATATCCTTTATATTCTTCAGAATTTTGATTTTCTCGTTGTCTCATTTCAGCTTCAAACTTTTCCAGCATTTCTATTACTGCCTCTAGTCTTTCACACTCTCTTTCAAATTTGGTTAGCATTTCCTGGTCTATTTCAATCTTTTTAGGTCCTTGTTCTTTAACACTGGTCGATTTAGCATTTAGTACCATTATAGATCTTGGTTTTCCTTTTTTCTGCTAATTCTGGATCTAGAGGCATTGTTGTAATCTGCATCCCCTGAATCACTGAGTGAATTAGCCTAATAAAACACGGAATCATACAAGGCAGAAACAAAAGTCCCAAAATTGAACATAACAACATGAACCCTAACTTTTTCCACCAAACATCTCCAAAGAGGTTTTCCCACCAATCTGCTTCCAAGACTGAATTCTACTTTTGTACGGGCATGAGCCACTCTTTTAATTTTCTGTGATAGCTTCCCCATAATCATCAATTTCTACACAGCACTCGGATTCATAAATCTCCCACAAACTCCTCCTTCTTCTGCTGACAGATAGCCTAGGGCAATCCTGTTTTGGTACACAAACGCCCGCATTTGTGTTTATTGCCTGGCCAACATTTTTAAGGCACTGGAGGTGTGATTTGACACCACCTCCACTACTGCTTGGAGCCTTATCAGTCAATTCAACAGGTAAATTGGGGTCCTATATCCCCATGAACCATGCTGAGCCTATGTTGCTGGGTCATACTATGCTATAATTCTTTCTGCAGACCATTCGTCCTCTCCCTATTTTTGATTCCCCCTTGCTGTTGGAAAATTGAAATTCAAATCTCTTTTATTCCGCTGCAGAGTTTCATACAGTGGAGTTCTGAACACATTGCTCCTAGACCTCGGTAGAACAAAGAAGGAGGGTTGTATTACTCCCAAGGTACAGGTTCCTCCCCATTTTTGAGGTAACTCACTGTATGCTCGCTGCCCACAAATCCAATATATCCCATCTGGGACTTTCTATTTCTTATCAGTTTTCTCCGGTTGTTCCCAATAAGACCTCAGGCTGTTGATGGATTGGTAGGGGTTAGCTCCAGGACTTCTGCACCAGCATACATTAATCTGTTCATCCCATTCACAATTTATTGCTTTTATTGGTCCTCAATATCCAACAGGGGTTTCAGGTCGCCAAACTTTTGAATGATTATCCATATTGACCACCAATGTGGATTTACAAGGAGTATGCCCCACTACTTTATGAAATTTCCTTCCTTCTCGAGTTATACAAATGATTCCAATTACTTGATGGCTTAAAATCCATCCTTCAGGTCTCTTCAACATTCCAGAAATTTGGGTGTGGTTCCACTTTAAGAATTGCTCTGGAGCTAAGCTCTCACCTTTCCACGGCCATCTTTCAGCCATTTTTAGACCTCCACAAATCCAACATTTGGATAATGCCAATTCTGTAGCAACCTCTTGCATCAATCCCACAAACAGATTCTTATTCGAGGCTGGCAGATCCCAATCTCTGTAGTGCTGTTTTAGCTGTTTATACAATTCAGCCAATTCTTTTGACTCTTTTCTCCGGTTCTTTCCTCTATTGCCCTTTGTTTCCTTTTCTTCTTTGATTTTCTCTTTCAATTTTTCTCTTAGTGCCCGGCTTCCTATGCCTATACTTGGATCATCTCCATTATCATCTCTTTCAAAACAAAAGAATCTTTCATACTGGGGGCAAATCTGATTACCATGAGGATAAGGAGCTCGTCCATTATATCCCAATTTTTTCCCTACTCAGTACATCTTTCCTTCTTTAACACAAACATCTATAAAGCTGCTGCAATTGTAGCAGGCAGAACTAACATACAGGTGTATCACAAACACAGATTCCATCTCGTCCTTAATCCAAACAGGGTGATTGCAATAGTCACAAATGTTGAAATTGCTGGGACTTGGTTTTTGCCCTGTTTGCTTTTCCATTGCCGAAACCCTGTCCAGTGTGGCTTTCTGGCTTTGGCCAACCACCCAGAGTACCAGAATGATCACAGTGAAAATAATCCTCAGGAAATCTACCATTCTACCTTTTTCA
The DNA here is from genome assembly GCF_012460135.2 of Molothrus ater. NCBI lineage: Eukaryota > Metazoa > Chordata > Aves > Passeriformes > Icteridae > Molothrus > Molothrus ater. The sequence goes on along the minus strand of NW_023416560.1, from coordinate 345,014 downwards.
AGGCCCCTTGGGTTGCAACCAAGGGCCAAGATGCCAGTCTTCTTGGTGGCAAAGGTAATATCCTGGGATCTAGTCACTGGTGCTTTTAGTTTCCTTGGCACCCATAGCCCCACAGAGTTTGCTTGTCCCCTTTTAAATGCCATTCCCCTGTTCTGGCTGGTTAAGAAGAGATAATTAAAACAAAAAGAACAGGGAAAAGGTTAGACCAGAACACCATAAACCTCTATTTTCCAAAATTTCAGGGATGTGCCAACCACAATAAGAGTTTACTAATTATCTTTCCGCTTCAAGGGCAGGGAGTTATTAAGTCGCCGCCTCCAACAGGCACACTCGTGGCGCCAATATGCCCCCGGAATGCGCCTGTGATGTGGTACAGAGACTTCTTTTCCACAACAACTATCGATTGTGAGACACTGGTCTGTAAGATCATGAATTGCTCGTTCTCTTATTTGTGCTAGAGCCAATATAGCAAGAACCAATTGATCTAAGTTCTCTATTAATCCAATTGCTGCTGGAAGGGTCCTGTCTCCCAGTCTCAAAGGTATCCCAAAAAAATCACTAGCAATGCCTTCTATAGTTAGCCGGCTAAACACATAACCATAGCAAAACAAGCAAATCAATTGTCTCTCCTTCTCTTCCCTCCTAGTTACTCTCCACCATGAGTTAAAGCAAAGTGTGCAAACAATACATATCCAAGGATGACACCCTAAACCATGTTCACCACACTCCCACCGTTTTACTTGTCTCTGGACTCTTTCAACAACAGGTGTTATCAATCTCAGTTCCTGGGATTGCAGTTCTGTAATCAATTCTAATAATGTTGCTGGTGGGTGATCCTGGAGGAGATCTTTGATCCTTTTAGGCCGTTCCCACCGATTCAGAAAGTCTTTTATTCTTTTCCATCGGCATTCTTCTGCCTCCGAGCTCAAGGGAATTGCGGTCGGCAGCCACTCTAGGATGCCTAGTTCATTCTTAATAAATTAGGGTTAATATAAATCAACTTAAATCCTACCATATTATCACATTCTTGGAATTACATGTTCCAACAATTTTTTTGCCACCATTTCAGCTGTAGCCCAAGCTGCTGGAAATGCTTCAACCCACTGAGTTAATTCATCTATTATAACTAACAAATATTTCCACCGACCCACTTTAGGCAATTCTGTAAAATCAACCTGGATCTTTTCAAATAGCCTGTAGGCTGTTTTGCATCCTCCAGAGGGAGGGCTCTTCAACACCTTCTTATTTACCTTTTGACAGGTGAAACACCCCTGGGTAATTTGTTTTCCAATTTCAAATATCCTTATACACCCATAAAGTTTAAAAAAAAGTGATCACAAAGGGCTCTTGTTCTCCAGTGTGTCCGTCTATGCAAGTTATCTAAGATCTAACGTGCCACTGGTTTTGCCATCATAATCCTGCTATCAGGAAGAACTCACTTTCGCTCCTTAAATGTTGCTCCTAATTTCTTTATAGCTGCCAGTTCTGCTAGCAGAAGGGAAAGTGTCTCCTGCTGAATTTCTGTTTCTTGTAAGGTCATGATTTTAGTATCCCTTTTCCTTACGGTCGTTCTTCTTGCTTCTTTGTCGGCCAAATTATTTCTTTCTGACTAATATTTTCCTTGGGCCCTTTAAAGCTTCAGGTATCTGAATTATCAATCCTTCGTGTACTAACCCTTTCCCTTGAGTGTTTATAAGTCTCCTTTCCTTCCAAATTTTTCTGAAAGTATGTACTACACTAAAAGCATATTTGGAGTCCGTATAAATAGTCCCTTCTCACCCTTTTAATATTAATAATGCACGGAGTAATGCATAAAGTTCACAGGCTTGTGCTGACCGGGATGAACTAAGGGGACCAGACTCCTTTACCCCAAGCTCTTCCCCACTTTACCTGAATTTCAAACCGTATTATTAATTTCCAGATTATCCTCTTCAGTTAAAGAAGAAATTTTAAGTTTTCTTTTGTAGTAAACCCCATAGATTTAGGAAAAACACCATGGAGAATATGAACAATAGGAATGCTGAAACAGCAAAAGAAAATTCCTGTTTCCCTGTCCTCTGCCCTTAACCTACCTCTGTAACCCTATAAGGCAATGTCATGTTAACCCCTTACCCATTGGTCAAGCTTGGATCCTTTCCAACCCTATAAAAGAAGCATACTGTACCCCATTAGGGGAGAAAGAAGAAGAGCAGAGACCCTTCACGGACCTCCCCAAACAAAGCCATCTCCGTGGAACAGCCTGCGCCTTCTCCTTCTCCTCTCTCTCCGTCTGCTGCAGCCTCCAGCCCAGGGCACCACTACCTAGCAAGCAGAGCTGAAATCCTGAGAGCTTGCAATCACCATAGAGCTGATAATCACCATGCTTGCTAGATGGTAGCCCCGCAGCGTTGGCATGAGCGAACCAGCTTCGGGCACCCGGTCCCTGCTCAGGGAATGAGCTCCTGAGCCCTATTGCTCTGCTTTATGATAAGGCCGATCAGAGGCTTTATCAGTATGTGACTTCTGTATAATTCTGAATGATGTTGCTCAAGACTGAGAGCTGCATAGTAATAAGAAATGGAAAAGCAATGATGAGAAAAATAGTAGAGATACACAACAATGGAGAGGAGATTGGATTCTGGTTTGAGGCAGGATTTGGTTCCAATAAAATCTGCCTGGGAAGAGGGTTGGCTTAAACTGGCATTGTTTGCTTTCCTTTGAAGAACAACAATATCCAAACAAAAAAAGATGAATATTCCTGGGGTAGAGGTTGGTAATTCAACTGCAAACCACAGGAGAGGAAGGATTGCAGGAACCACAAGAGGAAGACAAATTGTAGTCTCATCAAACAACAGAAAAGTCAGGTGCCTGTGTATAAATATACAACGTTTGTATTGAATTATTCCAGGAAAATGCGAGTCTGAAGTGAATCCCAGGTGTTTGACTTCATGAAAATTAGCAAGCCCTGATTAGATTTCCCTCTCAGTCAGTGAATATGAAATCCCTGGGCAGATGCCTCAGTTCTGGGTGTAGGTAGAGTTACTGTATTCAGGAACCTCTCCTCTGCATCTCCCATTTTTCTGAAAACAAGTCTCACCCAGTGGCCCCAGTGCCAGCACATGTCACCCTCTGAGCTGCACTGTTGAGATTTAGATTTCAGCCATGACTGAAGAACAACAAAGGCTCCTTTGTGATCCTACCCAGAGATACAGCTGGGAGCAGCTTCAGCAGCTGTTAGAGCACTGCCCGGGTCTTTATCAGAACAATCTTAATTGATGTTGGAAGGGATTGAAAGTGCAAACACAGGTGGTTTTAATCCCCTTCTTCACTTAACCTCGGCAATGTAGCTCTTCTTTTGGCTGGCTTCAGCAGCCCAGCCATAGAATTCTAGAATGGTTTGGGTTAGTGACAAACTTAATGACCCTCTCATTCCATCCCCCCTGCCTTCCACTATCCCAGGTTGATCCAAGCCCTGTCCAACTGGCCTGGAACACCTCCAGGGATGGAGCAGCCACAGCTTCTCTGGGCAGCCTGTACCAGGGCCTTGCCACCCTCACAGAAAATAATTTCTTCCCAATATCCATCTAAGCCCGCTCTCTGTCAGGCTGAACCCACTCCCCCTTGTTCTGTCACTCCAGACCCTTGTCCAAAGTCCCTCTCCAGGTCTCCTCAAGCACCTTCAGGCATTGGAAGGAGCTCAGAGGTCTCCCTGGAGCTTTCTCTTCTCCAAACCGAACAGTCCCAGCTGCTCCAGCCCTTTGAGCATCTTCACAGCCTCCTCTGGACCGGCTCCAGCAGCTCCACATCCTTCACCAATTCCAGCAAGCAGCCAGAGTTCAATAATTGAGAGACAAGAGCTACAAGGTTCATTCATTTTTATCAACACAATGCCATGACACAGGAAGCCTCAGGCCCTGTGGTTCCCTGAGACCAGCTCTGCATCCCTCCAATGCTGCCAGGAGAAGGGGAGGGCATCACCAGGAGGGATCAGCACTGCCAGGGCAAAGGGTGGACAGAGACCTGCCCTGTCTGGGGTGGCAGGGTGGCTGAAGGAGTCATTGGAATGGATCTGGGCGAGGGTTTGACATTCCAGGAGGACAAAGGCTGGAGTGTAAGGCACTGTCAGCTCCCGAGAGCGACCACCCGGTGGCATTTTGCATTTGTAATGAAACAAGCCCAAGTCCCACCTCTGCCTGCGTTCCAGGGAACAGTGAAATACGATCCGGGCTAAGGAGGCTGGAGTTAACTGCGTTTTCATTAAATATTGGCTCTTTTCTAACAGGCCAGAAAGAAGCTCAGTTCCACAGACAGGGGGAGCAAAGCCACCATGAGGGTTAGCAGCCAGCTAGACCCTGCAAGTCCTACCTACCACAGTTTGTTAAATGCTTTCTGTGTCGGAGCTCTTCCCTCTTATTCCTCATGTGAGAGAGACCAAAAAACAATGAGAAAATCAGAGCCTAAATGCACCGGGCACAGCTTTGCAATGGGCTCTGAACAGAGTCCACTGGCTGTAAAGGCCTCCCATTTACCTAATGCAAATCCTTATTCCTTCTCTATAATTGCCCTGAACTAATTAAGATTTTTTAGAGCACAAGGTATTTTATTTGTCTTCAGAAAAGGGTTTCCCCTTTGTAATCCTATCCTAAATCCCCTTTCTTTTAACCTTAGCAGCTTCCCACCATTTTGCCACCCTTTTTTTAAACCCTTTTTCTTCAAGCTCTCTGTATTTCTTAAACCTTTGTGCTCTACAATATCAGATTCCTTATCTGCTTGGCTGGCTGATTTCTTGGGGTTCCTTTGTGAGCTTGGCAGTGAGATAGCAGCAGTACAGTTAGCAAAAAAAAAAAAAAAGAGGGAAAAGATCACCCCAAAAAATAAAAAAAAAAAAAAAAAAAAAAAAAGAAAGAACCTTCCTTAATTAAGGGAGGGCAGCAATAGCAATACATGATGGTTTTCAAATATCCCCAAACTTTTTCCTGATTCTGTCAAGTATTTAGCATTAGCCTCTTTATAGTATTCAAGGGAACATGAAGGGGACTAGCAGGAATTAACCAAACTAAGTAGGTACCGGAAATCAAATAATAGATAATTTCTCTGAGACTGAAAAGGAAGAAAGTATTTTACATTGCAATTACAGCTGAAGGTACCTGGGAAATATCAACCTGCTTAACTTCAGGTGTCTGAGCAGCTCCTGAGAAAGTGGCAGGACTGACCACATTTCTCAATAAAGCACAGGCTTTAGTGCCACAAAATCAGGGCCAAAAAGCAGAAAAACCCTTAATTTTTTTCTTAGTAACAAGCCCCACTAAAAGGGATCCCAGCACATCATTTCACTAGGGGAGGAAACAACACAGCAAGAAAGGGCTGATGTGGAAAATTGATGTCATCACATCCCGGGGGCTCAGCACACTTTTCCACACCATTCCTGGATGGGAAGCTGCTGCAGGGACGTGAGGTCCGTGCTTGGGAGCAGCAAAATCCGAGTGCTGGGCTGGCAGGGTGCCAGCAGCTGCTCCTGCTCCTCCTCTGAGTCACTGCCCCGTTACCTTGGCGAGCACAGCCACGAGTGCCTGAGAGCAGCTCCAGCGCGCAGAGAACGTCTTGGTTCCTGTTCCTCCAGCAGCACAACCCTGATTACACATTCTGCCCCCGCTGCTAATTAATTCAATAAAATCAGGAGCACGTCAGCAGTTGCAGAAGGGACTCGCCAGTTGGCACACGCTGCCTCCAGCCCCCTCCACAGCATCCCTGTGGAACAGAGCTCTTTTTCCTCAGCATTTCAGGGCTGGTGTTCCCCCTCTCCCAATTTTTGCCCTGTTTCTGGAAGAAGGCACCATAAAGAAGTTATTTGCACTAGGAGGGAACGTGTTTTGGGCTGATTTTGGACAAGAAGCCGGGTGGGACCTCATCCCTCTCCCCGATGCCTTGGGCTGCCACACTTTGGGTGGGAGTTTCTGCAGCAGCACCTGATCCTCTGCCAAGAAGCATTAAACCCTCTGCTTTCACCTCACAGCACTAATTACTTCTCCCAGGGCCTTTGATGCTGCTGAATAACTCATTAAATTCCCTCTAACCTGTCCCAGCTCTGGCTGAGGACACAGGGCCCTTGCAGGCCCAGAGGCCTCATGCAAAGCCACCCTGGTGCCACCTGTGATCTCTGAATGGCTCTCCACATTCTTCCCAGGAAGATGAATGGCAATCACTGTTCTGCCAGGGAAATTGCATCTGCTTGGAATGTGGTGTAGAAAATGTGCTTGCTGCTCCTCTCAGAGCCAAAATTCCCACACATTTCTTGGAAGTCCTTCTTAGATAAGGACAATGTTCAGCTGAGTGAGAGTGAAGCAAAATGGCAATCCAGGAATAAATGTTCCTGTTCACAACATCCTCCATTCACATGGATGGTTTCTCACTGGCACAGAGGAGCAAGGGAGGAACCCAAATGCATCATTGTACACAAAGTCAGACATGTTGAGGGATGAACAGATCTCCCAGGGATATGGAAACCTCCCCTGAAAAGCCAGTCCAGGGAGAGCCTGAGGTGTTTTGTGGTTCCAGGCATGAAGATGCTCAGGAGCTTCCACAGATGCTCAGGATGGTGCCTGGATCTCGCTCTGGCAATGCCAGTGGCTCAGCTGAGAGCTGTGGCAATGATTTACACTGCACTGAGAGGGGCCACAGTCCTGCAAGGGTCTTTCATCAGGAGCAAACAGCAGCCTGGAGGGTGGGGAATGCTGGATCTGTACCAGGGCTCATCCTTCACCTTCATGTGGAGCTGCCCCCAGAGTTGCCATGTATCACTTTTTATTTTTCTCCTGTTGGGTCTATTTTGGAGCAGCTGTTAGATGTGGCTTTTTATGGTGATCCTGTGGGAAGCAGCCATTTACCTGCTGTGATATCCTCACAACTAATACTAACTCCTCATTGCCTTTGGTTTTATTTGGGGTTTTTTATCTGTTGGGTTGGTTTACGTGGGTTTGTTTATTTGAGTTTTTGTCTGTTTTGGTTTGAGCTTTTTATTTGCTTTTTTATAAATGACTGGTTAAGTTGGCATAGCCAAACTCAAGAAAATGTAAACCAGGCTCAACTTTCCAGAAATTCCTTTTGCCTGGGTTTAGCTGCACCGCCAGGCTCAGGATCACCAGTATATTTGCAGGTTTTGCTCTGCATCATCAGCCTGTCCAGACTCTGCTTGGTGTTTCAGAAATGGAGAAGACAGTGGACATTGTGCCAAGCTTCCTTTCCAACAGAAAAACCTGGGTCAGCATGACAGAAAAGAAGAAAAAAATAAAATAAAATTCACCAGTTAGAACAGAACAAGTGTCCCACCACTTTTCCCTCCACTGTTATTAATTTTGTACAATTTAGAGGCAAACCTGGGTCTAAAGCTTCCATCTCTCAGTTCCTATTTGCTACCCTTCAGCCTTGACATGCCCTGATCTGACTGACTGCTGTCCAGCTGGGGCTGGGGATGCTCAGCTTGGAAAGAGCCTGGGAGGCCTCACTGTGGCTATGCAGGACTGGAAGGGTCCCACAGGAAAGAAGGGGACAGAGTGTTCAACAGGGCCTCTGCTGACAGGACAAGGGGGATGGCTTTCAAGTGCAGGAGGCTGATTGAAGCTGGATCTAAGGGAGCTGCTGTTTTACACTGAGGGTGGTGAGGCACCGGCCCAGGCTGGGCACAGAGGCTGTGGGTGCCCCATCCTTGGGAACAGGGCTCCCCCAAGGCCTGGGGGAAGATTGCTCAGCTTGGAACAAGATGATCTTCAGGGTCCCTTCCAAGCCCAACCATCCAGGGATCCCCGCTGCCCACTTCAGTTGGCCCTGGGCTCCTGGGAACTGTGATGTCACATCCCCCGTTCCAGGTGGAACTGCCAGCAGCCAGCAAAGAGCACAACTCAACCACTGGCCCTTGTGTCAGCCCACGCTGCACTCTGCTCCTGTCCACTCCTGCCACCCTTCTTGTCACCTGCTCCCTCCATCAGTCCTGAGAGCTCCCTAGTGCCTGGATTTTGTCATCCACCACCGCAGGATGCTTATGTTTGTCCTGAGGAAGGTATGGTGCCATTCCATGGAGGGGGACACCCCCAGCTGCCCAGGTGGGGTGCAGCTCTGTGGGCTGGTGTGGGACAAGGACCCCACTCTAAGGTTTTGCCACCTCTGCAGGCTGTCACAGACAGAGAGGAAGAGATGGACGTGGATATCCAGACTTATATAAAGGAGGATGTGGAGATGGAGGAAGACACTGGAGAGGAAAAGATGGAGGTGGATATCCAGACTTATACAAAGGAGGATGTGGAGATGGAGGAAGACACTGGAGAGGAAGAGATGGAGGTGGATATAGATGTGGAAGAGGAGATGGAAGTGGAAATGGAAGAGTACATTGCAGACATGGACATTGATGAGAAAGATGAGGAAGAGCCTATGATCTTGGCATGAAGACCAGTGCCAGCAGCAGGACAGGCATGTGGTCCCCACAGGCAGAGTGGGCCCCTGCTGCCAGGCTGGAGCTGGGCTGGTCCCTGCTCAGGGACATGGCACCCCGGGCACTGGAGTCTGGTGCCATCCGCAGCCTGTCCTGCGCTCGCTCTGGGCCACACGAGCTCCAGCCTAGACCCAGCCAGGCTCAGCTCTGGTAGCAGAGTCCTGCTGTGCCAGCATGTGCCAGCCTGGGGGCACATGGAAGAGCCCTCTGTGCCTGACTGCAGTGACCACGGCACACTTGCTTTTCGTCCAGGACTGATGGACATTCCAGTCAGGGATGCCACCCTTTTGTACATATGTTTTACAGTTTGATCTCTTCAGGAATAGGATTTAGGACTTTTTTTTTGTCTTCTGTAAATATTTTTCATATATTTTTACTAGATAGGTTCTTATGTATATACGTTCCATGGATTGTTGTTGTTACAAATATTCTTACATTGTAAAAGTGTTCTGTATTGTTGCTATTCTTCCGGAAATAAACAAATTTTCTTTTTCACATCCCAGTTCTCTTTGCATTTACTTTGGGCACAGGCAGCATTTGCAAAGTTGTGGTTTCCACTTGCTCCAGGTTTCCAGGGCTGGAGGTCCCTGGAGGAGCTGGCACAGCCACGCCAGGAGTGAGGGTCCCTGTGCACAGAGGGGTCCCACTGACTGAGGTCACCCTCTGCTTGCAGTTTCTCTGGACACACTTGGTAGCTGCAGGGGCAAATCCCAGCGTGTCCTGTGCCATGGGATCCCTTGTTGGAGCAGGGCTGAGCCTGCCTGCTCCTGCAGAGCCTCAGCCATGGCTCTTCCCTGGGCAGCCCCAGGGCTAATGAGGGTGCACGGCAACCCCTGTTCCTGAGCACCCAGAGGGGCTGGAGCAGCCTGCAGAGCCTCAGCCCTACATGGACCAAGATTGCCCTTGGAAACCCCCTCTGTCCCCAGACTCTGGTACAAGCACAACAGGAATTGATCCTCCTAGCTAAAGGTGTTAATTGGCAACAATTTGTCCCTTGGACTTTCTAGTACAGCAAATGTCAGCACTTGGAATCCCTGTTCTGCACTCCCTGGTCAGGCACCAAAACATCTGAACCTGACAGAACATCTTGAATTAGCACCAACCTGCAGAGAGCTATGGGGGAGAACCTACCCCCAAGCACCCAGAGAAACACTTGACATTGATAGTCTGGGGCAAGAGCTGAAACTAAAGCATTCTAATGCCAAGAGAGAGGATTTTTATTGCTGAATTCATTCTCCAAGAATAAGAATGAAAGCTTTTGGTGTCCTCACCAGCCACAGATGTGTATTGCCAAGGTTTGCTTCTGGGTTATGATTGATTTTTATTAATCTGCTCAGAACTCTGATGCTGTTCCTGGCTAAGGTGTAGAGATGATATTTCAGAGCCAGATGAGCTCAGCACAGCTTCTGCAACACACAATTTCCAGACCCAGACATTCAGGCCATGCAAACTGATACTTTTTCATCTCTGTGCACAGATCAGTATTAGGACATCACTGACATACCACACACTTCTCAGAGCTGTCCCTTTCATCCAGCTCTGCCCAGTCACTTCACAGACTTCACTCCAAGCAGTTTCTCTCTGAGAGAGTTCAGTGGCACATGGGATTTAATCCTGGTTTTGCTTCATCTTCTCCTGAGCTGTCTCCAGACACGGTGTGTGGGCACTGTCTGACAGCAGCAGCATTAACATGCCACCTCCCTGACACTGAGGTTCACGTCACAACTTTTCATCCAAAGCAGCAAATCAATGATTCCCACTGTGTCCCACACAGCTCCATGGGGAGTTTGTGTGGCTGCAGTTCCAGCACCAGCCCTAATGCACAGGAATTTCAGAAGATACAGAAGGAATCAGCCATTCACAGAGAAAAACATCAGTTTGCACGGCCCAGATCCCCACAACACTGCAGACTCTGCTAACCCAGAATCTGCATTTACACTTTGGTCTCTGGGCCTTACTTTTCCTCTCACTAAACTTCTCCCATTTTCCCCTCTTGCTCAGGTTCCCAAGACAATTAAAAGCAGCATTAGGAGCAGGGATAGGTAATGGGAACTGTCCCAAGGCTTGACAAAATTTCTCTTTTCAGGCCTGACAATTCCAGCCAAGGAGAGAGGAAAAGCCCGCATGAAAGAGGTGTGAAATCAAAGCAGTAATCAAATTTAGGTATAATGAGAGAAGCTGAAGAGGTTTTCCATGTTCAGAACAAGATTAGCAGCTCCAGGCACAGGAGGGATGCGACATTTTCCCCGCTGTAACAACTCTGTGATGCAAATTGCTTCTCAAATCCCTCTCCCTAGCTCTGGGACCTGTTCAGCCACAAACGTGGTGCTGAATTTTTTAAAGCAAAGTGGAAGCTGGTCAGAGAGGTGGTTTGCAAATCAAAACCACAGAGGACAGCTTGGAAGCACCAGCTGGAGCAGAGAGAGGCAGAGCCTGGCCCTCAGGTGCAGCACAGCCTGAAACTCTAACAAAATAAAGAACTTGCCACTTGTTTTTTTCCCTCAGGAGCTACAGAAGGTGCTTGATGGAATCCCTGCCTCCTTCACACTGCATCAGCATGCAGAGGAGCACAAGAATGAAGATTACAGCACCTTCTGCTGCTGCTTCCATCTCCTGACTCAAATCTCACCAAAATCTGTCACTACTGGGCCTTCCCAAAGCCCCAGATTCACTCAGTCCTTGCAGAATTTCAGTTCTGAGGAGCAGGAAGGGAGATGAAGGCACTTGCAGACACCAGAGATGCAATTGCTGCCTGAGGTGCATTTCACTGCCCAGCTTAGTGCCTCTAAAACCATCAAAATCAGCCCCTTTGAGAGCACCAAGCCAACAGCAGGACATCAGGGCCTGCACATGGTTGGAAATGGCAGTTTTTATTATTCCTCTCCCAGTCTCTCATTTCATGGTGCCATTGCAGGGCTTAATCCCATCATTCAGCAGCAAGTCTTGGCAATGAGCTTCAGATGTGTTGTGGTTTGCTTTGTGTTTGTTCCGTTCTCCCCCCCATGGTTGTGTTAATGGTTCTGCCCAAGGTTTCAGTTTTTGTCAATCATTGTACCCCTCCCCAGTTTCCCTAGTTACCAAGTGTATCTTGTCTGTTCCCCTCCCCTTGCTGCCTGCCAGTCACTCGGGGCCCATGCCTCTTTTTCCAGAAGTTTCTGGCTAGGGCGTCGGGTGGTTGGTTAAGGGGCCAGGGCCCCACCCCTAACTCTGTTCCATTGGCCCCGTACCCTTGTCAATTCCAAATGTATCCACCGCGCCCCTCCTCTGATTTGTTATCCCTAGCCCTGCCCTTTCCCTTTATATCCCGAGGTTTTCCCCCGCCTCGGGGATCCCAGATCTCCTTTCCCTGAACCCTCTACATTTTCCTTCATTAAACCTCCTTACCCCAAGAGACCTGGGAGTCGCTCCTTCTTTCTCGCCCGCAACACCTGGAGTACTTACCGCGCTAACTTGCCCGCAAGCTAAACATCGCTTAGGCACAGGGCCTTGGCTTCGAGTCGAGGCAGTGCCTGGACTGGCTGGAGTGTGGCTGGACCTTTCCTCTAGCCTGGGCATTTCTTTCTACCGGCCACCGCTCCACAGATGGATTTTTAGTGCTGAGCAAATAAGAGGCAATTTTACTTTGTCTCCAATGAATGAAATTTCACCTAAATCGGACAAACTCTGTGTTCTGAGGCTGGCCAGGCACCAACCACTGCCAGGTCCCCAACCTGGATGTCACACTGCTCTAATATTGAAAAGTTAAATTTATTTGGCTTTGTGTACAAAATTATTCTCTCTCAAAAGAATTGGAATCCATATCATTGCATTTCCAAGCACTAACCTCAGACCAGCCACAAAGAGCACAAGAGACAAGAAAAGAAATAGAGATTTCTAAGGAGATGGAAATTGAATGCTGAGTTTTTTCCCATTATAGAAAGTTTCATCAATTATCACCTGCCAGCTCCTTGCCTTCACTTGTGTGGCCACCACTGAATACACTCGCAGATAAGAAAATGTTTGTCCTACTGAAAACTGGCACTAGAAGCAGAAAAAGGCTCAGATATCTGGATTAAAAGACAACATAATGAAAAGAGCTGCCCTATAATAGCAAGATATGATGGACAGCAGGAATGGCTGAAGCCAGCAGAGAGAAGTCCATGAACTATTCATGCTACAAAGATTTCTGACAAAACCCCCAAGAACCCAAATGCAACATTTTGTCTGGCAGAGCTGATAGGAACCTTGTGCATTTAATTCAGTCATTGGCAGCAAATAGAGATCAGCTTGAAGCTCCTTTGGTCCACTACTACTTACTTTTTTTCACCCAAAAAATGTAATTACATCTACTTTTTGGGAAGAAATTACTGCTTTGAGTGGTTCAATGCAAAGAGTTTCTTCCCATACCCACTCCTAATCAGTCACCAAGAGAAATATTTTCTAAAAAGATCTCTTCCAAATTTTGGAGTGACTTTCAACATAAATCACTTGGTTATTTTGCTCAAAACGATAAGGAAATTGAATTGGGCTCCCTCATCTGAAAAAGAAGTGTTTCTTCCTAGCTCTTCACAAAGAGGAACAAAACACTTTGTTGCAGCAGACTGAAGGCAGGAAGAGGTTTCTTTCCCCCCGAGCTGCACAATAGGAGACAATTTTGTTGCCAAGAGGCCACAAAACCCAGCCAATTTCCAGTTCTTTTAGTGTAAGGGAAAAGTTCTGAGGATCCCAGCTGTGGGAGACACAGAGTGGCAGGAGCAGGGGCTCTGCTGGGGGGTTTGGAGTGGGGGGCAGATGAAAGAAATGTTCAAGCAAAACCTGTGAGAGCTCAAGACTCCATCCCTCAGAGGAGAAACTGGATTTGACCCAAATGCCATTCAAATCCAAAAAACACTGAGGCATTTCCCCAAGCTCTGCTGGGCCATCAGGTACAACCCAAATCCCTCTGTGGGACCAGGGCAGCAGATCCCTGGCACTGGACAGGCATGCTCCCCTGGGAAGCCACCTGCATTGCCCATGGCACTCACAAGACCTGCTTCTAAAGACTCCAACGTCCAAACAACTCCACATTAAAAGCCTTTAATTTGGGGTTTCACTTCTCCACCTGTCTGTTGTCACTAGGCAGCTGCTCCACTTCAACACCTTTCTGATGGGTACAAATTTTCTCCTGATTTCCAGCCTAAACAGGAAGTTATTTCCATTCATTCTTCTGCAAGCACGGGGAGCTTGTACCTGCTTTGCTCTTCCTCTCCTGGTGTGCATTTGTGCACATAAAATGCCAAAGCCAAGAGCATTTCCTTGTTTAAATCATGCCATTTGTCCTTATGATTTTCTTCCCATAGAATTGTATGGATTTGGTGCTGGCTCAACACTCAGAACGTTGACAGCACAAAAGCCAGTTCTCACACTGACTTCTCCAAGTTTTGGACCAAGCCTGCAAAGAAGGAAACCCAGCAAAGAAATTCCAAACAGGGGCCCTAATCAAGGTAATAAAATACCACGTGCCTGTGTTTGCTGCAGGGAAGAATAGTTCTCCTTATTAAATCATTACAAACAATTAAAGCAGCAGAGGGGAGGAAGACAGAGCTTTTGGGGCAAATTTGGAGACCTCATCTATGGGTGGATGGAGCACCTAGGATTTTCCCAATTGCTGGGAATGGTTCCCCAGGTCCTTGGTGTAAAATGCGGCTCCCCAGCAAGTGCAGATCTGCAAGACAAGAAACAATTTAGGCAATTGGTGATGCATCTTTCTAAATCACTCTCCTTTCTTTCTTACAGTACTGATTTAGGGGCATTACCTTGCTTGTTTTTGCTTGTCACTAAAACCAAGCTCACATTTTTTATTGATTGTATCATGTTACATTGTGGTTCCTTCATATTCACAGTAAAAGAAGACCATTATTTCCAGTGATGTGTCCTTTAAATCACCTCAGTCAATTGGCAGAACACCAGGAGGCCCCTGAGGAGCCCGGGCACTGGGAAGCCCTGAGGAATTGGGTGTCAGAGGGCACAAGCAGCCCCCAGGCAGCCGCCTTGTCCCTGGCGCCCGGCTGCCCTGGCGCTTCCCCAGAGCGTCTCCCAGGCCTGCGGCAGAGCCCTCCAGGCCGGGCCTCAGCAGGAGGGTGGGGGCACCCCTGAGGTGCCCAGGCTGGGCTGGCTGGGCACAGGGAGGGCAAAGCTCCCCTGCTGGGGCATGGGATGAGGCAGTGGGAAGCCAGAGAACCTGAGATTTTACCCCCAAATGTTCTGTCTTTGCCCTAACATTTACCTCAGGTTTTGTCACAAAATGATCTCTATGTGCCCTCTAGAAATTACTCAGACTTTTCCTCAAAAGTAATTTTTTTCCCTAGAGATCACCTCAAATTTTCCAGCTCAAATATCTACTACATGTACTCGACAGTCACCTCTGATTTCATTATTCTCACAGTCCAGTGATTACCTCAACCGGAAAGCCCAAATGTTCATTTCGTGCCCTTCAGGTGGCACCAGGTAATTCCAGCATTCCTGTGCTATGAAGTTCTCTCCCTGGAAGCTACTGCAGCTTTACCCCTGGCCAAGTGAAACACTCCCTGGTGCTGAGGCAAGCCTGGCCCATGCCCCTCGGTGTGTATGAGCGCAGGGCAGCCCCAGGGCAGCTCCCCCAGGGTTTCTGGAAGGCCGCCCGGCGCCCGGCCCCGCGGGGCGGCCCCAGCGGGTTCGAGTTCCCGCCCGCGGCTGAGGGGAGCGGCGGGGCGGGGCCGCCCGCGCCTGGGCGGGAAACGCTCCCTGCGGCGGGGAGCGGGTGGCGGCGGCGGCGCAGCGGGGACCGGCCCGGCCCTGCCGTGTCCCTCAGGGCGAGCCCACGGCCCCTCAGCGGCCCTGGCGTCCCTTCAGCCAGCGGCATGTGCACTCAGCCACACACGGCGTACCCGTGTCCCCCTCCCTTTCCCTCAGTGACACCGCCTCACCCTGGGGGACACGACAGACACCCGCCTCCCCTCAGGGACTCTCGCTGGCCTCAGTGGCATGCAGGGCATCTACATCCCATTCAGAGACTGTCATGACACCTCAGCGACCCACGGGGCATCTGCCTTCCCTTCAGTGACAGAAAGGCACCTGCAACCTGCTGGGGAAGCCTCAAGTCTGCTCAGTGACCCCATGTGCCCTCAGCATTGGGACACCCACCTTTCTCTCAGTGACCCTCACGTCCCGTCAGCAAATCAAGAGGCACCAGCCATCCTGTGGGTGACTCAAAGCGAGTGCAGTGGTCATGGTGGCCAGGGGCCAGCAGCGGGCAGAAATCCATCAGGGCTGGGGAAAAGGCTCTGCTCTGCTTACAGCGTGGGCTGAGGGCCGGGAGAGCTCCATTTCCCCCTTGAGATGTTGGAGACAGGGCCTTTCACCCTCCTTCCAGGGCTGCCCCTCGCTGCAGGCAGCCAAAGGAGCATGACGACAAAAGGCCAAGGACAGCAAAGCAAAGAGCCAGCCCTGCACACAGGGAGGTGACCCAGTGCAAATCCAGCGTAGCACCCGAATGTGCCTGCCGCTCTCATGTGTCCCTGCCCTGGGAATGCCAGGAATGCCCTTTGTCCTGAGGGCCTTTCTGTGGCCCCTCTGGGCTCAAAGCTTCTGCTCTTCTGGCTCAATGGGGCCTAAAGCCACAGAGCTTGACCTCCCCCACAGCAACAGGAACAAGACTCGGAGAACAGACAGTGGAGCTCAATGCCTAAGGCTGACGGGCTGGGGGCTCCCGTCTGGAGCACAGGGAGGGCACACGCCCAGCCCCACAACTCCTGACCTCACAGCCCTGAAAGGCTGGGACCAGGGTTCCACACCTGATTCCAGGGGGTCCCTCCAACCGCCCACTGAGGAAGCGCCAGAGCAGCCGGCTGTCAGGAGCAAGGCGGCTGCCAGGGGGCTGCTTGTGGCCTCTGACAGCCCATTGCTCAGGGCTTGCCAGCGCCCCAGCCCCTCAGGCCCTGCCCCAGCCCGGCCAAGCTGCCCGGCAGCAGTGCCACAGCCCCACAGCAGCTCCAGAGCAGCCCCATCCAGAGGCACCTGGGAGCCCTCGGCAAGGCAGGCAGCAGCACACGGGCGGGAGGACACGGATGGCGCTTCCTGCCTGGCACAGGGCTTGTGGCCATCTCCAGGCACCGCTCTGGCAGGGATCCCCGCAGCTCCGGCCCCTGCCCAGCCACTCTGTGGGCAGCACAAAGGCTTCAGCAGAACCACCAAAGGCCAAGGGGCTTCTGGCCATTTCCCTTTGCCCACCGCATGCCTGGGCAGCTGGCTGAGCACAAGCACCCTTTTCCCCCTCTTCCCCTCTGCCCTACAGACCCTGGGCAGCAAAAAATGTCTCCTGAGATTCTTTGTATTATAACACAGTCTATATTTACATAGGATAAAAAATAGAATGGAAGAACAGAAAAATCTTACAGAAAACTCAAAATCCCTGCTGGCTCAGGTTGCCCCAGCAAAGAGAGCCTCCCAGATCAGCTCTCCTCAGAGCTCCAGCAGTGCAGCCAGCCAAGCCGTGACAGACGAGGCCGAGTGATCCATGCCCTGCGCAGCTGATCCTGCAGCCTCTGGAAGATGGAATATCGCGCACTGGCTGTTGCTCGGAGGACATGCAGTGTTTCAAGTGCCAGCTCGGACACGGAACTGCTCATGTCCTCCGTCAGGCTTTCAAGGGCTGCAGGAGAAAGGAGCAGAGCTCTGGTAAATAGGTATGATTTGTGCTGACAAAATTGAAACAATAATCAATATTGATGCAGTAATTAATATTTGGAAAGAATAATAAAACAGTTAAAAGTTGTAATGCCAAGAAAAAAGGGAGAGGAGGGGTTCCACCGCCCCTTCCCTGCAGATGTTCAAGACAGGAGGAAAAAGCAAGAGATAACAGTTACTAAAAATTAACAGAAAGAAGGGAAAATCTGGTTGGGTCCCAGGAAAATGCCAGCTATAAGAGATTTATTGCTTTGATGCTTAAATGTAGTTAATATGTTAGTTTTGGATTACATTGTACTGGCTGGGTGCGCATGTGTAACCCAAAGGTGAATTAAAGGACATCAAGGAAGAAGAGAGGCCTTCATCAAACAACGACCCCCAAAGCCTTGTGCGACAACCAAAACGAGTGGTGGAGCATGCGCGGTAAAGGTGGTGATGAGGGCGGAGGTAGAAGTGTGATGAATCGAAAATGGGAGGAGATGACATTGACACATGGCATAAAAGGGGGGAATCTTCACTTGGAAAGCTCCTGCGTGAGGTGGCAAGGGTCCTGCACTCCATGGCCCGGGTTATCCTTTGCTTATGCGCCATTATTGGAACCAAATTATCCCTTATTTTTAATCAAATTATATTGTCAAGATATATTTCCTAAACTATTCAATTGAAATTGCTGCTATCTCAAATATTGTTTGGTTTTTTATGATGGGATAATTGGGCAAACTCAACAGAGCCAAGGTCAGATCCCAGATCTGTGGGGAGCCAAGGAGAGCCCGCTGCCAGAGCCTTCCCAGCCGGCTCTTGCCATGGAGCAGGAGCAAGGGGATCAGCCCGAAACTGCTGGCCAAGAATGGGCCACATGGCCCTGAAATCTCAGGGTGCTCTGCCCCGGGAGCAGAGCCCTCCGCAGCCAGGGCAGGGCTTGCAGCTGTCCCCGGCAGCCCCCGCTGTCAGCCCGCTGGCCTCACTCACCAGTGCAGATCAGCTGCAGTTCTTGCTGCTGCCCCCTCAGGCGCCGCCCGGCCATGCCTGTGAACACAGAGCCTGTCAGGGCCCCAGGGGCACAGCTCCCTGCCGGCGGCGCTGCCGGCGCTGTGGCCACACGGGCTGCTGGCCCAGCAGGGCTCAGCCCGGCCCTTGCCGCACGCTGCCGCCCCAGGGCACGGCTGCCAGAGGGCGGCAGCAGCAATGCCCAGGCCGGGCGGGGCTCCATGGTGCCGGGCCCGGCTGGCGCTGCCGGGGCAGCAGGCGGGGCCGGGGCCGAGCTGCGGCAGGCCCGGCCGGGATGGGAGCCCGGGCTCATGGCTCACCCATGAACCTGATGGCCGCCTCTCGCAGGGGCTCCTGTGGGCTCCGCAGGTAGCGCAGGGCCCGGCGCAGGTGCTCGGCCGCTCTGGTCCTGTCCTCCGCCAGCTGCAGAGAGCGGCAGGAGGGAAGGGTTGGCGCGGGCTCAGCCCCTGGGCCGGGCGCTGCCTGCGCCCAGCCCCAGCCTCCCCTGGCCGCACAGCCCTGAGGCGCGGCCAGCAGCCGCTGGCCAAGGGCTCCCGAGGGCAGGGGGCAGAGGGCCGGCTGCTGCCCGGGGAGCCGCGGTGCCGCCCCGCAGCCCCGCCGGCCCGGGGCTCCATGGGCACCCGGCTCGGGCCCACGGGAGCCTGGAGAAGAGCCCACGCGGCCTCTGGCTGCAGCAGCGGGCCGTGACACAGCTGCCCGGCCCGCACACTGAGCACCGCCCTCAGGGGTCTTCTCCAGGCTGAGCCTGGGGGTTCTCGGCTCCTCTTACCAGGCACTTGCCAAACCTCCATATCTGATCCACCTGGAGCATTTCTTCGAGATTCCGCCTCTTTAGGAATCTGGCCGAAGATTGCAGTACTACACAGGAGGCCTGGAGAGCAGCAGAGAGGCACAGATGGCCCCACAGGCCAGGGCACAGCAGCATCCCAGTGCCACAGCCTGAAGGAGGCTGCAGCCCACAAGGTGCCAGGGCAGGAGGCAGCCCAGTCCCCTCCCAGGAAGACAGCAGGTGGCCACAGGTCGTCACCTTAGCAACAATCTGATTCTCATCATGGCAGTGGAAGTAGAGTGGGACCAGGCTCTGGCGCACGTGGCACTTCAGGGCCTTTCTTCCATCTTCTCTTAATAAGTCCAGCATCTCTTGAAAGACACACATGGAGTTCAGCTGCACCCGGATATCATCCTGTATGAGAGGAAGGGCAAAAGACCTCAGCATCAGCTGCTTCAGGCCCCCCAGGGCACAGGCCTGCATCTGCACAGGGCACCAAGTGTCTGGGCAGCACCCGGTGGCCGAGGCTGTGGGCACAGAGCCTTACGTGGTCAAAGAGTGGCAGGAGCGCCTCAGCCAGCTGCAGGGCAATGGGGGTGGGTATTGGGGCACCATTATCCAGGAGCAAATATGTGAGTAGAAGAATGGTCATCCTGATCATGTGGCTATCATTTTCCTGCAGGAGCTCCACAAGACTTTCGGTCAGGCTCCCCATTTTTTCAGCCTGTGCGGAACACAAGTTTGTGAAAGGCCAGCCTGCTGCTGCAGGGCCCAGAGGCCAAAGGCCTGTCCCAGAGCACTGGGGCAGCTGAAGCGGGAGGCAGGAGAGCTGGGAGCAGCTGCCCCAGCGCCCCAAGCCCAGGCAAGGCCAAGCGACTGCCTTGCCCAGCCCCACGCTGCCTGCACGGCTTCAGCCACTGCCCCCTTCTCACCATCAAGGGATTCTTGCCCAGCACTACCAGGCCTCTGAGTCCCAAGTAACGCCTGGCCCTGTGCTCGCTCTGCAGGTTCTGTGTCATGATCTCCAGAACACTGTCACTGCATTCCCTCAAGTCCAGGCACTCGAGGACCTGAAAGGCACAGGGCAGTGACAGGGAGCCGGCCGGCAGGAGCCTGGAACTGCACAGGGCTGGGCCCAGGCAGCAGCACAGGGCACGGGCACCGTCCTAGCAGCTGTGCCTACAAGAGGGCAGAGAGCTGGGAGACAGTGCTGGCCTTGAGGCTCACCTCCACAAGGAATGCCAGGGCAGGGAAATCCCAGGATGGCATCTCTTGGCCGAGCAGGGCGAGCAGGTAGAATGCAATCCCGGAACAGAAGTGTACGGCTGACTGGCAAATTTCTCTAAAGAGAGGAAAAAGGAAACAAGACCCTGAGCCAGTGGGGCAAATCTCTCCTGGGAGTGACTCTCAGAGTTCTCATCTTTCCCCACCACCCTTCCAGCAAGGGGACGTTGGCCATTTGGGAGTTGGTTGCTCATGGGCACCCTCCTCTGCCAGCCTTTTGCAGTCTGCTTGGCCGTCCTTCAGTGACAAGGCCCTCTGGCCCATCATCATGGGCAGTTTGGGGGACACCTGGGCACAGAGCACAAATGTCAGAGGCAGTGGGGAGAAGGGGCTCTCACCTGGCCAGCAGAGCCACGGCAAAGTGGTGGGTGTCAAGAGAGAGCAGCGTGTCCCAGCCACACCTGCGTTCCATTGCCACCACCACATCCTCACAGCGGAGAAGGCAGAGCAGGCACTTCAGGGTGCGCACTGCAAACCTGTGTGCACAGCAAAGGCCAGGTCACGCTGGCAGCACTGGCTCCTTGGCAGGCCATGTGGCAGGGACAGGAGGAGTGGGATGGAGCACCTGTTGGGGCTGGTGGCAAGGCCGTGCTCTTGCTGGCATCCCTTCCAGAAGGCATCGACCTTCTCTGGCATCTCTTCCGTGCTGGAGAACACTTGGAAGAGCAGATGCACAAATAGGCGGGGGAAATACACCTTCAATATCCGTGGCAGACAGGGCACCTGCAGGATCTTCCACATCACCACAGTTGCCTGCAAAGGACAAAGCCCCCCGGGACAGCGCTCAGTGCCCAGGCATCCGTGTGGCAGGGCCTGAGCGTGGCAGGGAGAGGCCCGCAGAGACCTTGGCAGGGGGAGCACGGGGCCTGCTGGGCCTGAAGCTGCCCCTGGGCCAGGTTTCAGGCCAGTGCCTGAGGCAGGCAGATGCAGTGGGGGAAGGAGGATGGAGAGCTCTGGAGAGGCGGCCTTGGGGCCAGCAAAGGCCACTTGCAGAAACTCACAGCCAGGCCAAAGACAGCCGTTTGGTCCCCATCGGAGGTGCACGTGCTGTACTCTGGCCAGCTCCCCAGCACATCCAGGAGGATCAGCTGTGCCAGCTCTGCAGTCCTGGCTGAGCCCATGATGGTCTTCCACATGGCCATGGCAGCTCTGCGGGGTCAGAGCTCTGTCTCAGGGGGGGTCTCAGACACAGCACCAGGGGGAGCTGAGCTGGCTGCCAGTTCTGCCTCTGCCCACTGGCCCTGGCCAGCAGCAGCCAGGCAGCCCAGGCCTGTGGGGACAGAGCCCTGAGGGACGGCAAGGGAGCATGGCAGCAGGCTCAGGGGCCAACGTGCCAGGGCTGGGAAAGGCAGCAGCCAGAGGGCCCTGGAAGTCTCTGTTGCTCAGACACCTGCGGCAGGCTGTACAGGGTGATGGGCTGGGGAGGCCTGAGCCCTCTGGGCAGGTGGGCCCCATACCCGTCACAGGACGGGGCCACACGCAGCAGCATCAGGACTGCGTCATCTGGCTGTGCTTCCGTCAGATCCAGCAGGGCCTCGTCCAGCCTGGGTTCAGCACAATCATTGGCCACGAGCCACTGGTGGATGAACCTCACCATGGCGGGCACCTGGAGAAGGCACAGGGAGACTTGGAAAGCTGCCAGGGGGAGCAATGTTCCCAGCTTGCCCAGAGAAGTGCTTCCCTTCCCCGCGCACTGCCATGTGGCCTCAAAGGCTCACAGCAACCAGCATGCGTGGCTTGGGAGGCCAAGCAATTCCTGGGAGGATCAAACCCTGCCCACAGGCTGCTTACTTGGTCTGGATAGTAAAACCCTTCCTCTACAAGCATACACAGGAGGGCAGCGCTGGGCTTGGTTTTGAACATGGGCGAGTATGGTCTGAGCCCAGTGCCCATGGCGATGGTCTCTTCCTCCTGCATTCTCCTGATGAATTTGCAGATGAACTGTAGGAGAAGGGCAGGAAGCCGGGGATGTTGCATGGAGTACTGCACACACGGTGCTGGGCTGAGCAGGGACAGCAGGCCCAGCCCAGGTGGGGGTGGCTGCAGGTACCTGCGCTGTGCTGCGGAAGCGGCCACGGCTGGATTCCTGCTCTCGTGTGTGCTCCAGGGCTGCATCTGGCAAAGAGCGAGCACAGGCAGAGCTGAGGGGCTGCGGGAGAGGCCAGAGAACACAGCCCAGCCCTGCGCTGCCCAGGCAGGGAGAGCCCTGGGATGCCCCAGGGGATGGAGCACGGCCACTGCGGGGTGTCTGCCCAGGCCCTCTTCCGTTCTGTCCGTGGGAATTTTCCCAGGGGATTGCATGGGATGGGATGGGATGGGATGGGATGGGATGGGATGGGATGGGATGGCATGGCATGGCATGGCATGGCATGGCATGGCATGGCATGGCATGGCATGGCATGGCATGGCATGGCATGGCATGGGATGGCATGGCATGGCATGGCATGGCATGGCATGGCATGGCATGGCATGGCATGGCATGGCATGGCACGGGATGGGATGAGATGGGATGGGATAGGATGGGATGGGATGGGGCCAAGTTGGCTGCAGGCTCCAGCCCTGCAGCCCAGCTCTGCCACTCACCCTCCTGTGGTGGCTGGAATGGCACCACCTCCTCAGTCTCGTGTGCTGGGGCAGCTCCAGGGCCTTCTTCCTCCTCCTCCTCCTCCAGCCAGGCCATCTTGGGCACTCTCGGGGGTCTCTGCTCCATGTCTCTGACTGGAGCTGCTTGCAGGAGAGGTGCCCTGGGAAAGCTCCGGGGCACCAAGTCCCACGCTCTGCCCTTGAGGGCAGCTGCAGAATAGAAGCCTTGCAAGGCCACGGGGTCACTGAGTTCTGTGCTCTGGCCTCGAGCTCAGCTGCAGGAACAAGCCTGCGGAAAAGCTCGGGCTCAGACGGGAACGAGCGTGCTGTGTGGGGGCTCCTCACGGCACCACTCTGTCCCGTTGTGCCCCGTTGCGTGCTCCCAGCTCCCCGGCAAGCTTCTATTTCCAACATGTCACAAAGGGGCCTTGGACACCGGGTTCCGTTCCATGGCACGGTGACCGTGCTGCAGCGTGCCACCCAGGGCCCTTGCACACACTGCCGCCTGCCCTGGGGCCGCCCCCAGCCCAGCCAAAGTGGCCCAACTTGGAAGGAATGCCTGGCCCCAGGTGTCTAAGGCAGCCCCACAGGATCTTTAGGAAGGGCTCAGAGCATCAGCAAACGCTGCCCTGCTCTGCGGGCTCAGGGCAGCAGAAGGAGCCCCCAGGGCTGCCGACGCAGCCGCGCTGGGAAGGGCACGGGGCCTTCCAGGGAAGCTGGCACGGCCTCCTTGGGACACGTCCTGGCCCGTGGCCATCCTAAACCTGTGGGTGTGACACGCACAAGGAACGTGTGGGCCCGGGCACGAATGCTGCTCTGAGCCCTGGGGCCCGGGCAGCGCTGACAGCAGCAGCTGTGGCAGAGTCCCTGCCCAAGCAGAGCTGCCACCCCCCGAGCCCTGGCAGCGCTGGTGCCCGTCTCCTGCCCCAGAGACCTGTGCTCCCGGGGGGCTTCTGTGCCACAGGGAGCCAGAGCCCACCTGCATTGGGGGCTGTGCTCCTTCCTGCAGGGGCTGATGGGCAGAGCACCTGGAGAAACTGCTGGCAACACTTGGTCTCTGCCAGATGATGTTGCTCCTTCCTGAAATGTATTTTTTTCATGGAAGGCATCCGCAGTAGCACCACAATACCATCCCTTTCTGAGTTTCCCAGGGCAATTAGATTGCAAAGTAACACTGTGATGTTTCCTTGTGCTTTTCTCACTCTCTTTCCTCCATTCTGGGAAAAATAGAATCTGCCCAGGCTCTGATATTCTCAGCTTCAGTTGCTGCCTGTCTGGCTGTGGCAGCTCATGTTCAAACAGAACTGTGTCCCTGCTGAGCACAGCAATGGGTGGCCACAAATAGGGAGGTTCCCCAGTGAACATGAAGGCAGACACGTGGAAGTGCAGAGGATAAGGATAACTCTGGGAGGAGAAGCTGTTCAGTGTCTCTGATTACGGTGCCCGCACCCTGAAGCAGCAGCCAGGAGAAGTGCTGTAAGCAGACAGGGGCAGTTTTGGGCACCACAATATAAAATATAGTAAGCTATTATCCAGAATGCAAAGGAGGACTGCAAGGATGGAGTGTGGTCTGGAGGGGCAGCCCTAGGTGCAGCTGAGGCCACTCTAGTCTGTTCAGCCTGGAGGAGAGTAAAGGGCGTCACTGTGGTCTCCAACATCCTCCTGAGGGGAATCAGAGGGGCTGCTGCAGCTCTCGTCACTGTTGGGAGCAGTGACAGCACTCGAGAAAAGGGCAGGGAGCTGGGACAGGGCAAGTTTCATTTCCATATCAGGAAAAGGTTTTTCACCCAGAGCACGGTCGGGCACTGGCACAGGTTCCCCATTGGCACAGCCCAGCAGAGCCCGGGCCGGCTCTGGGGAAAACTCCGGCGCTGTGCCAGGAGTGGGGAACGGCCAAGGCGTGGGCTCTGCCTGCGGCTGAACCTGATGAGCCACTGCTCAGTGGTTCAGGATCTAATAACTGCGGCACGGAGTAGGCAAAAGAGAAGGAGGAGGCTCCTCCATTGTGAGGTTCCACAGGCAAAGGTTTATCCCAAGGGAAGGATTCAGAAGCAAAGAGCCACCAGCACTTCTGTGCATGGAATTTTATAGGGGTACAACTCAGGGGGTGGATACAAACCATTGACCAAGAAGGAATCTGCAGGGCAGGAGCGAGGGGATTACATCAGGGGCTTGGGACTAATTAGGACAGATGGGAGGAGAGGGTAGGTGCCATGGGCCAGTGGGGTTTCCTGCAATAGGGGAATTCCAAAGGGGTGGTGCAGTCAGGGATTGGTCCAAGACAAAACTGACAGGGAAGGTTCAGGAATAAAGAGCTGGGTTACCTTGACAGGCAGGGAAGGAGCTGGAACAAAGAGTGGGGAATGCCATGAGGGACAGCTTTGAGGGAGGGCAAAACCTAGGGGTAAACCAACTTGGGGAAAACACAGGGTACATGAAAACAAACTGTTATACAGTAACTGATAAATAAACACAAACTGCAACGTCCCGGGGAAATGGGCACAGCACCAAGCCCGTCTCAGGTTGAGAAGTCTTTGAACAACATCAAGCAGTCACTCAAGCTTTTAGACACTACATCAAATGTCCAGGGTTGTGAACTCTAGGTTTACATGAGTATATACTCCTGAGTTTTACTTTAGGCAGTGTTTTAAGAAACTTGTTTTATGTCCAATCATAGCCCAGTTCCTTGTAGATTGTGTAGAATGTGTAATCCTTTTGTTTTCATTGCTTGTTAGAACTATAAAAAAGAATATTGGTGCTGGGTGACTCAGAGACACCCAGTGTGTGTTAAGTGCAGTATACAGGGCATAAAGAGAAGGCAAAGAGAAGAAGTAGTAAAACATACTGGTAAGTTTGGAAATTAAGATAGCATTAAGAATGAATAACACAAGAAGTAAAAATGTTATTAAAAAGAGTCCACTAGAATGTATTTTAGCACATGAGAAAGATTTGGGAGGAATCCTGGAGGGTAGTTTTTCAAAGAAAGGTAATCTGATTAAATACTCTACCCCATGGTAGTAGCCTTGGTATCAGTTAGAAAGTGGTGAAAAGTGACCCCCTAATGGAACTTTAAATTATCATACATTGTGACAGTTGATGTTATTTTTATGAAAAGAAGAAAAATGAGATCATGTGATGTATGCAGACGTGTTTTTTACCCTGGAGAATAAACCTGAGTGGCAGAAAGAATGTGGCTTTGATTTGGCCCCACAGGACCCTTTAGACCTAACTTTGGAAAGAAATAACAGGCAGAAAATAAAGAGATGCTGTTCATCATGTAGCATAGGGCAGAGATGTTTGAAATTGGCTAAAAAGCATGAGGAAGATTGTGTTCTAGGTATCCAAGCCTTACAGCCGAGTTACCCCAGGCCAGCTTGGGTACACTCCCCCTCACCCAACCACTCCGCACCCTGAATGAAACCCAAACGGCAGTGAGGATGAGATGAATAATCCTGGTGAGGGGACAATTTCAGAGACCCCAGTGACAACCAACACAAGGAATAAAACCAGGAAAGCTTTGCCTTTAGTCACCCCTTAAGGCAAGCATGGGTCCCCAAGGAGAAGCCATGTGGGTGAACTTCTGCTTTTCTACTAGTGACCTGAAGAGTTGGCAGGAAAAAGTTAAAACTTATAGAGAAAACCCCAGCAAAGTAGCAAAACAATTTGAGTTCATAGTCAAGAATCGAGACCCAGACTGAGGTGATTCTGATTTCATGCTGACAGAGCTAAGAAAACCAGCAAAAGAGTTGGTGATAAAGATAGCCAGAGCCCATGTGCAGGGACAAATTGCTAGTGGAGCCTGACAAGGTACAGTGGACCAGCTGTTTCCTACTGTAAACCCTTTGTGGGACCCGAATGATGCAGGCAGCTGTGCAATGTTAGCCATATACCAGGAACTAGTCAAATTTGAATTAAAAAATGCCATTCCAGAAGCAATAAATTGGTCAGTAATATATAATGTTACACAGGGACAGCAGGAGTCACCCACTGACTTTGTGAACAGGCTCTGAGCAGCTGCACGGAAACGCACAGCCCTGGATCCCTGGTCGGATATGGGAAAGCAGCAGTTCCTTTCCCTGATGTTTGGGCAATCTAGCCCAGATGTCAGGCAGGAACTTGAGAAGCTGAAAGAGCCTGTAAAGAGAGACTTAAAGGCATTAATGAAAAAGCATAGAAGGTGTATGATAATAAAGACAGAGAAAAAGAACTCCCTGCAGCCATGGTGGCAGCTCTGGATCAGCTCCAGGGAGAGGACGTGGGCATGGATGAAGCAGAGGCAGGGGCCAAAATTCCAGAGGCAGAGGAGGTTCAAACCAGCCACAGGCCAAGCTGGGGCCAAATCAATGTGCATATTGTAAGAAAGGACACTGGAAATGCCAGTGCCCAGAGTTAGCAGACACAGTGCACAAAACTCTTGTAACCACTCTAGATGATAAGAAATGACCAAGACTGGCAGATCTTACCCTAGCAGGCCCACTGGTTAAAATACAGCTGAAGAATGATAAAGAAGTTGAATTTTTAGTAAATAGTGGAGACACATTTTCACTCTTGAATCAAGCATTGATACCCAAAAGTGAAAACTGTCTTCAAGCAAGAGGAGCCACTGGGCAGCCAGAACAATGCATTAAATGTAAAATTGAGAAGAAAATGGGAATACATCAGTTTTTTGATTTACCAAACCCACCCAAATCTACCCTAGGCAGGGATTTGCTGGAAAATTTCAAAGCGACAGTTCCGTTTAAAAAAAGAAAAATGAAATTTAAGGTACCTGAAGACAAATTGGTTTTAGCATTAGGACTGACAATTGACACAAGAGCAACAAACAATAATAAAAACTCTTTAGAGCAAGTATTGAATCAGGTGTACCCAAGAGTAGGGGATACCGATAGGCCAGGAAAATCAAAATGAGCAGACCCTGTAAAAATCGAGCTACAGACAAGAGTTAGGCCAGCAGTCAGAAAGCAATAGCCTTTAAGATTAGAAGATAGGAAAGGAATAGAGCCAACAATCACTAAATTCCTGACATTAGGATTATTGGAAGAATGGGAGTCCAAATTTAATACTCCTAGATTGGCAATAAAGAAACCTAATGGAACTTAGAAACTAGTGCCAGATTTACAGGCAATTAATGATTTATGCCTGACTACCTTACTAGCTAAGCTTTGAGTTGATTTTATTTGGTTTCCAGTGATAGATGTGAAAGATGCTTTCTTCTGCCTGCCACTTGCAGAAGAAAGTCAAAATATATTTGCTTTCAAATGGGAGAACCCTAGCACAAGCAGGAAAAACCAACTTAATTGGGCAGGATTACCTCAAGGGTTCAAAAACATTCCCAGTTTTTGGGAATCAATCGGCTGAAGAATTAGAGCTATGGCAATCATGGCCTGGGGAAGAAACACTCCTACAGCATGCCGATGGTTTGTTAATTGCTACTGACACTACTAAAGAATGCTTTGAGCGGGCAGTGAACCTTTTGAATGTTCCTGGACTGAGTGGTTATCGAGTATCTGCACAGAAAGCCCGGCTGGAGCAGCAGCTGTGGCTGTGCCCCTCCGAGGGGGCGCTCGCAGTCCCCGGCTTGCCCTGGCGCAGCGAGCGGCGGGGACACTCTCCCGCTCCTCGGGAGGCCGCGAGAGCGGCTGAGGCTTTTGCCTGCTGCGGACGAGACACCGAAGCCACGCCGGTAGGAGAAGGAGAGGGGACTCCAGCTGGGGGCAAAGTCCAGCTTTATTAGAGAGCTGCAAGAAGATCCGCAAGCCAGGGGACCCAGAGAACTGGAGACCGAGAACTGGGCTGTGCAAGGTGTTATAAAGGGGAGGTGAACAGGGGAGGGGATGGCCCATCTGCCAATGGAATTCCAGGAGGGCGTGGGGAGCAGGGAAACAGACATGTAGGGGAACCAATGGGGGTAAACCAGGGGAGGGGCCCCGATGCCTGAGCCTATCACTAGACACCCTTGGAAGAAGTTTCTGGAGGGAAGGGATGGGCTGTGGAGTGACAGGCAGGACACAGGGGAGGGGTTGAGGGGACGACAAGGCAGTTTTCAGGGAACCAGGGAAGGAGGCAGCGAGATTGACATTAAAAAGGAGGGAGGAGGCAATGGGGGCAGAATTGTTATAAGTTGTGGTGAAGAACCAACCACCGACAAGTGAGTCCAAATTAAATGTAATTTATTAATTGATAGTGCAAGCGATAATAGGCAAATTACAGCACTGAGTGAAGCCAACAAAAGGCTTGCACCCACCCGGGAGCGCTGGGTGTAGCCGGGGAGTCACCGCTCCACCATCGGCCCACACCACTCCGCAGTTCAGTCCTCCTTTTTATCTGTTGTTGTTGGGTGTCCTTCCGGCGTTCTCTGCGTCTGCGCCGATAGTTGCTAGGGGGTCTTATTCTGCCTTCTGGTGGTCGTCTGGACGAAGGCTCCCGTCCTCTTCCTCGAGGTCTTACAATAGCTTTGACCATATATAGGCACATAGCTACATATAGTTACACATTTGCTTAGTTAGCCTTTCAACATATTAGCTTCTGACAGCTTGTGGTTTAAGCCTTATGACAGTTATTTTGCAATATATAAGCCCATTATATTCATCTTGCAACATATTAGTTGGTCACATCTATTCTTGTGGGTTTTTCTATTATTGGCTTTTACCCCTTCTATAGTCTTGATGAACAAACTAAGACATTAACTCACTACAGTCTCACCCAGGACACCACCCACAGGGCTGCAAAGAGAAGGGAAAGCTCTGTCAAACGTGCTGTAAAATCAGGCCGAGACATTGCCCTTGACCAGCTGTCTCTCTCCCCAGGCCCTCCTTCCAGGGCTGGCTGCAGCAAATGGGCTCTTGTGCCAACAGATCTGTCAAAGCCCATGGCAGCAATTCCCAGCCCTGCCTGCTCCAAGTGACATCATTTTGGTACCTGACTACTTCAAAGGTGAAAGCATATTCTCTCTAATTTGCTAAATTGACAAATTGACTCCTCTCAGGAGACAGTCTCATTGAAATCTTCTACTTCTTTAGCTTTGCACACTCAGCCCATTCCATTGAAAGATTTTACCTTAATTTCTTCTCCAGGAAAGAAGTAATTGATATTCAATTTGTGGCACTTTAAATGGGTATGTTGACTACAAAAATCCACTGCTCATCACATTGAAGGTTGATCCAAGAGTGCCAATTACTCCAGTAATGGAGATCTTTAGAGGGATGGGTGGAAAGGAACAGCATCAAAATGGATGGGTCTTCTCAGAGGAAGAAGCAGAATCTGGGAAGACAGCACAGCTTTAAATTAGGATATCTGCTGGGCATGGCAAGACAAAGCATGACTCATTCCTCATCCTGTCTCTGGATGTGATTCAACCCACTGGTCCCCAGCTCTGGGGGGTGTGGTGCAAAGTCTGATCCTCACTCCCCTGGCAAATGACAGAGTTGAGCTGATCTCAGCCTGGAATCCCTGTGCATTGACAGCAAGCACTCCTACCAGATGGAACTCATGGGTTTGCAACAAGCACAGCATCCACTGGCAGGGAATGATTTGCTCTTCATCCTTCCCACTCTCCAGGCATTTCTCTAGGAAAATCCACTCTCTAGTGGGGACAAAGCAGTAGAGATGGAAGGTTCTGTGTGCCCCAAAAAGCCAATTGTTCACCCCACAGCTATGCCACTCACAGCCACCAGCTCTGCACAGAGCAGGCAGCAAACTGGTGACTACTGGCACTGCCTGTGGTCTGAACTGGGAGCTGTGGATCAAGCTTCAAGTGTTTTCTAGGGGGAAGTATTTTACCCAGTTCCCTACAGATTCTGGTTCTGGCTCAGTCCCACAGCACCTTTGAGGAGTGTTTAGGTCACAGGGTCTCCCCAGGCTGCAGCTGGAGCTTGGGGCCTCCTTCCAAACTACAGCACAGCAAAAAATATGTACTAAGGTCACAATGAAAAATCCCCTGCTGGGCCTTCTTTAGTGTCCTCTCAACTCCTAATTCTGATTGTAAAATGCTGTTTAGGAAGATCAGATTGATCAAAACCAGGACACTTTTGTGGATTTTTGTAAAAATGCCTTTTGAAGCTTTAAGATGGAGGGATTTTCACTGAAGTCATTATTCTTCTTCCAAGTTTTTCAGCATCCTGTTGTTTTGATTTTCCACTCTTATCTCCTGCCAACTTTTACCTGCCCAGAGCCAATTGTTTTGCTGACAGCTGCCATGCCCATGTGCCATTTGCTGAGCATCACCTGCATGAGGCCTCAGGTGCTCACTAAGGAAAACTCACTTCTTCATATTCTTTGCAGAACCGGGGAAGATCTTGCTTGCTCAGTTGGGCAGTGGAAGAGTTTTCTATTCAAACCTACTCTCTGTGGCATCACTGATGTATTTCTGACTCAGAGAAATCTGTTTCTTTTCTGCTCTTAAATAAGGAGTGAGCAGCTCCATGAGCAGCACCACAGCAGAGGAAACACAAACAGGCTGTTACTCAAACACCATCTCTGAAGGGATTGTGCTCCGCTTTTCAGATGAGATTAAGAGCTCCATTACAGTAGAGAAAGAGGCTTTCATTCAATCACACATAGAACATAAGAAGGACAAATTACAAAGCTCTTCAGAAGCAAATCTGTGTCAGACTGCTGGGTAAGGAGGCCCTTTAGGGGAGGCCTTCAGAGGTTTCTCCTGCCCTTCTGAAGAAATGACTCCTACATACCTCATCTCACCATGTGTTTCAGGAAAGCTCACAACCAGAATCCTCTGGGGCATCCAGTGTGCAAATCCCACAGACAGAAATACCCACTGGCCTCTGGATTTGCGGATGGGAACCTGGAGCTGAGGGATTGGATGCTTTTCCCTCCCCAGAACCCCAAGGCACTGCATGGCAGAGCTCCAAGTGGACAGCAAAGGGTTACAGGGCTGCCCAGAATCCTGCACCTGGCAAAGGGGAAGTCCAGCTTCAGTCACAGAGTTGTCACCACTTGATTTTGTTCCCTTGTTATTCTGCTCTCCTGGAATATATTAGGGTTAATTAAAGGCAGTTAGCTAATTGGATTGGAAGCAAGTGCTGCTTAAAAAAAAAACACAAAAAACCCCCCAAAAAAACCAAACCAGTGTTCCCCTTTGAAATGCCAGACAGGATATTCATTGAAATTCCCTTTGAAAAGCTATCCCCAAACCTCCTAATCTGTTGATGAAAACAGTCAAGGAAAAGTCAAGGAGAAAAGAACAAGCAATGTTTTTCATGAGGTTTCACCACTCGGGCAACTGCAACCCTCATCAAGCATTATGATTGGGGATTGTCATTCCCAAACCAGGAAACCTTTCCAAGTCCCAAAAACTTCCACTGAACGGCAGTGCCAGAATGCCCCAAAGCTGAACAACAATCCCATGAAGGCATAATATTTCCATCAAGGCCAGGGTCAGATGAGTGGGAGAGGGTGACTGGGGCTCTTCAAAAGCCAGAGCTCAGAGCTGAGATTTAATCCTGATATCCCTCTGGTTATCCAGAAAAGGATCAAGACATGTGAGGGAGCTCAGAAAGCCAGAGTGCTCCAAACAGCAGCATGTACACAGAAGGAAGAAGAGGAAATACAGCTGGATACTTCCTAATGCTCTTCTTTGGACTGACCTGGGACAGTGAGTCACAGAAAACTTGCTCTAAACATGGGGGGCAGAACTGAAAATGCTCACTGGTAAGCAACAGAAAAAATTAAGAGCATATAGGAGTGAGTGTAGTCACAAGGACCTGGAGAAGAAAGAGCCCCAAAAGGCCAGACATGATGTAATATCATCCATAATAAGGGTAAAATACATGTTGCTATTCATCATGGATCCAAAGAATTCTAGAATGGTTTGGGTTGGAAGGGACCTTTAAAGGTCATCTGGAATGACAGAGTATTCAAAGCAAGAGAAAAACAGTATCTTAAGTGCCAGGGAAAACTGTACTGCAAGCAACTTCAGATTAGAGCCAAACAGCAACACCTTATCTCTGAACTAAAGATTTATCAATAACTAATGCTGTCTGCCACTGAGGGGCATACTAAACCAGAATCCCTCCACTCCAGCTTTGCCATGCTGTGCTATCAAAGCTCCCCATGCTCCCCAGCTCCTGCAGAAACTGGACTTTGGGATGTGAGCCCAGCATGGCAGCAGCCCAGGTGAAGCATCACCACTTCTACAAAATAAAGCAGTTTTTACCTGACCATCGAGCAACACTAAACTTCTCTGGAAGCACTGGGTGCAGGATAATCAGGGACAGAAAAAGGATGTGTCTGTGGAGCAGAGGGCTGGTAAAAATTCTCATTAGGTTGTCAACAGCTGGTTTCATTAGCCTGCCTACAGACAATCAGAATTACTTAGTGGCTACTGCAGGGTGAAAAGCCATTTCAGTTTATTAATGTTCTCAGAGCTGCAAACCTGGCAGTGAAATTATTTTTAAAGTGGCTTGTAAAGTTTGTCTCTTCTCAAAGAACGTGTCAGACTGATAGACCAGCCTGTGAAATTTATGCCCCAATAAAAGGGAGTTTGAATGCAGTTTAATAGCACTTGAAATGTTCTGCTCTGAGAAACTGTCCCCAAAGTCCAGGTGGACCTTTCTCCATTGGAATCTTAGAAATTTGTAGAATAAGCCATAACTTTGGCATGAATTTTACAGGAGCATTTATAGCCCATGGGTCAAGAGCAAAGCCATAAAATGCTGCTCAAGCCCTGAGCTTTCTCACACCAGAGGTAAATTTGTATCTAAAGGTCTGCCTGGAGTCCAGGACTACTAAATTTGCTCTTGTAGAATTCTGTTCTAAAGCTTAGCCTGCAACAAAGGTAGACTTTTATCTTACCTTAGTGAAGTATTCCCCCTCAACCACCATCAATTATAATTTCCCCACTAGAATTCATGGTTTGTCCACTCCTAATTACTCTTTCTTCTTGCCCTAAGCACAATCCTTACTCATCCAATAGGTTTGATGACTCTCATTAAATTTACTATTCTACAGACATACGTTGGATTAAAGTTTACCTGAATGAGAGCTTTATCCAGCTCCTGCCAGAGCTAATGGAAAAGATATTTCAGTTTATTCAAAGCAACTGTTATCTAGAAAAGAGGATCATGCTTAAATGATAATAAAAGTTCTGCCAGAAACAGTATTCCTTTGTTTCCCCCAACCATTCACTAGAAGCCCTCAGTCACTTAAGAGCTTTTTAAATCATTTCTAGTATTCACTACATGGTCAATTCCTAAAGGAGCTCTGACCCTGCAGTGCAGTTAATGACCATCTCTGACAGATTTCTTACATGTATTTTTTCCAACATTTTCAACAGTAGCTAACTGGGTGCCTTGCCCTTTTTATCTCCTGTTTCATCCATTTACTCGCACCCTCCATGGCACAGCACACGATGTTTCCACAAAACCAGCCTGCACCAGCCACTATTTCACAACTCACCCATAAAATCCCAATCTTTCACACTTGCACCTCTTCATCTTCCCATGCAGGGAGGGGAGTCCAGGTCAGCCAGATGCAAAAGAAGTGTTTGAAGCTGAAGTGTGATGAGGCACTGATTGCTTGATGAGCACAGGAGGAGGAAGGGTCTTGGCTGTGCCTTGCTTCTTAAATCATCCTCAGTTGTGCAGGAAAATTAAGGACAGAGCAGGGATGCTCCTCTGACCAGCTTGCCCATGGCATTGTTCCTGTCACCAAGTTAAAGACAGGCAGGTCACACAATTTCTCTTTCTCGGACTCCTGCTGGGATGACAACACTGAAAAATAGGAAAAACAATAATTATCAGGGATTTTCATTGTGTGAGCTCAGGATTCCCCATGCTCCTGCAAAGGGGGAATGTTCATCAGGCAAAGGATATGAGAAGGAGCCTCAAATTGTCCAAAATCCCAGTAAAAATATTTTTTCCTATGGAAACCTTCACCAGAGCTGGTCACACTTCAGGCCCTTTGTGCACCCATTTCCTGATGTGCATCTCCCAGCGGGGTGTTCCCACTGCTCCAGGGACCCAGCACAAACCTTACAGCCCCCACAAACACACCCCCAGGAGCTGCACCCTTCCCTCCAAACCTGGGAACCTGCAGCAGCCGCCTCTGTGCTGAGCTGAGCCTGTTTCTCCCCAAAACGAGGTGCTCAGTTTATCCTTGAAAAGATTGACAGCAGCATTCTTGCCTTCTTCCAAAGAGCCATTATTTCCCAGCTGTAATCTCCACGCTGAGACTTTATTCCCTTCAAGTGTCCAAGTACACAGGCAGCATCAAGGAAGGCACTGAAGTGAGCCAAGTTTAACCCCAAAGAGCTCTCAGCTCCCCGTGGAAGCTCAGACAAGCAGTAGGGAAAGAATGAATGCTCCTATAACGGCATCTAACAGCCACAGGGCAAGTGAGAAGTTGGTTTTAGAGAATGAAGAAAAAGCACTAAGTCATAAAAGGTGAGAAAAATCTATCACTCCAACAGGTAAATGAAGGTAAACCACTTGAAGAGACAGACTTGAGATGGAGGGAAAAATCCCACAATTAATAGTGTCCATGACACCCAGAGGCAAAACAAGCCCAGGGGATCAGGAAAAAGGTAAGCATGTGCTCCAAACAACAGCAGAAATGAAGTGAGAACCCTGGAGGGAACACAAGAAAGAGACACTCTGAAGACAGGAAAAAATGCCACCCCACAAGGTGTTTGTTTTGGTTTTTTTTAATC
The DNA here is from genome assembly GCF_012460135.2 of Molothrus ater. Lineage (NCBI taxonomy): Eukaryota > Metazoa > Chordata > Aves > Passeriformes > Icteridae > Molothrus > Molothrus ater. The sequence continues at coordinate 309,563 of NW_023416560.1, read as the reverse complement.
AAGACTCTCTTGTACGATGTGGTAGAAAAACAGAAAAATAAAGGTCAGGAGAAGGATGGTTTATTTGGAACATTCCTGCATAGCAGACAAGATATATCCTCATGCAAATTATTCCATGCAGCACTCACATGTTTAATTGCTGCTTTTCCTCTTCCTGGGGAAGCAGAGTTGCTGTATTTACTCCAAGCAACATTTTCTCCCTTCTCCCTGGCAAAGAACATGCTCCCATCATGGCAAGTGCTCACTGGTTTACCTAATGCTCATCACACCCATGCCAAGGAGAGTGGAGCAGGTTAATTTATCACTTGTAACAATGATTAACTTGCCCAGCTGCAGGGTTCAAGAGCCCCAGATGCCTCAGGTGATACAGGATCACAGGAGGACAAGCTCCATTGAATGAAGCTGCTGCCACACTGGCCCTCTTTGCCTGTCAAACACATTCAGCTGCTCTTGCACTGCCCTCTGAAAACCCCCATAAAATACAATTGAAAATCCCTCATCACCTGGGAGAAAGCACAGCTGGATTCTGCTCAGGGCATTTCAGACTAGATGGGGTATTTGTGAGCTCCCCTTGCAAAGGCAGCATCTCAGGAAAACCAGAAGTTTCTTTTCATGGATTCACCATAGTCAGGACACCTTCCCCTAGACCAGGTTGTTTCAAGCCCCATCCAGCCTGGCCTTGAACACGTCCAACGGTGACACAAGCACAGCTTCTCTGGAACCTGTTTTGCTCCTCCCAGATCTAAAATCATACCCAACTTAGCAGCCTCAGACACAGATTTCTATGAAATAGATACATTTTTCTAGGAAAGAAATATGACAAACCTTGTTTGCATCCAACTTTGCAAAATCAACACAAGCTCTTCAGAAAGGGCTGCCACCCACTTTTCTTATTTTTTCCCATTTGGTGGAACATTTTCATTCTGTTGTTGTTTGGAGCATTATTTTAATATAGCTGGTTGAGGCTGCTTAAAATAGTACTGCAAGATACTTGTGTGAGGGGTGGAAAGCTGTGCTCTTGCACATCCAATGTTTCTGTTGTTGGAAGTCTTCAATCCCACCTCTCTGGTGGGATGAAATAGGTGCTACTAATCCAATTTCTAAAGGATCATGCATCAAGCTGACACTATTTTAAGACTTAAAAAACCCTCAGCCAATTTAAACAAACCTCTGCTCCTTTCCATTTTCTCTGTTCCACAGGTTATGGCAGAAGACAGGAGAGAAAGATTGTTTTGGGAACAATGTTTTCAGGACTCTAAAAATAATGTAAAAACTGCTCTACCACACTCTCAGCTGTTACAGCCCCAAAAAGCACAGGCTGTCTTTGCTCTCAGAGTCACAATTGTGGTGGGATTTCTACCACACCACAGGACAATCAATTTCTGGTTTTCTCCTGGAAATAACTACAGCACTTGTGGGCAGCAAGGCAAACATGTGCCTCTTTTAATGGCCCTTGAAACTGGCCATGTGAAATGAGGCACACAAAGCCAAAGGCCAGCTGAACCTGGGATCTCTGAATGGCTCTCCACATTCTTCCCAGGAAGATGAATGGCAATCACTGTTCTGCCAGGGAAATTGCATCTGCAGGGAATGTGGTGTAGAAAATGTGCTTGCTGCTCCTCTCAGAGCCAAAATTCCCACACATTTCTTGGAAGTCCTTCTTAGATAAGGACAATGTTCAGCAGAGTGACATTGAAGCAAAATGGCAATCCAGGAATAAATGTTCCTGTTCACAACATCCTCCATTCACATGGATGGTTTCTCACTGGCACACAGGAGCAAGGGAGGAACCCAAATGCATCATTGTACACAAAGTCAGACATGTTGAGGGATGAACAGATCTCCCAGGGATATGGAAACCTCCCCTGAAAAGCCAGTCCAGGGAGAGCCTGAGGTGTTTTGTGGTTGCAGGCATGAAGATGCTCAGGAGCTTCCACAGATGCTCAGGATGGTGCCTGGATCTCGCTCTGGCAATGCCAGTGGCTCAGCTGAGAGCTGTGGCAATGATTTACACTGCACTGAGAGGGGCCACAGTCCTGCAAGGGTCTTTCATCAGGAGCAAACAGCAGCCTGGAGGGTGGGGAATGCTGGATCTGTACCAGGGCTCATCCTTCACCTTCATGTGGAGCTGCCCCCAGAGTTGCCATGTATCACTTTTTATTTTTCTCCTGTTGGGTCTATTTTGGAGCAGCTGTTAGATGTGGCTTTTTATGGTGATCCTGTGGGAAGCAGCCATTTGCCTGCTGTGATATCCTCACAACTAATACTAACTCCTCATTGCCTTTGGTTTTATTTGGGGTTTTTTATCTGTTGGGTTGGTTTGCGTGGGTTTGTTTATTTGGGTTTTTGTCTGTTTTGGTTTGAGCTTTTTATTTGCTTTTTTATAAATGACTGGTTAAGTTGGCATAGCCAAACTCAAGAAAATGTAAACCAGGCTCAACTTTCCAGAAATTCCTTTTGCCTGGGTTTAGCTGCACCGCCAGGCTCAGGATCACCAGTATATTTGCAGGTTTTGCTCTGCATCATCAGCCTGTCCAGACTCTGCTTGGTGTTTCAGAAATGGAGAAGACAGTGGACATTGTGCCAAGCTTCCTTTCCAACAGAAAAACCTGGGTCAGCATGACAGAAAAGAAGAAAAAAATAAAATAAAATTCACCAGTTAGAACAGAACAAGTGTCCCACCACTTTTCCCTCCACTGTTATTAATTTTGTACAATTTAGAGGCAAACCTGGGTCTAAAGCTTCCATCTCTCAGTTCCTATTTGCTACCCTTCAGCCTTGACATCCCCTGATCTGACTGACTGCTGTCCAGCTGGGGCTGGGGATGCTCAGCCTGGAAAGAGCCTGGGAGGCCTCACTGTGGCTGTGCAGGACTGGAAGGGTCCCACAGGAAAGAAGGGGACAGAGTGTTCAACAGGGCCTCTGCTGACAGGACAAGGGGGATGGCTTTCAAGTGCAGGAGGCTGATTGAAGCTGGATCTAAGGGAGCTGCTGTTTTACACTGAGGGTGGTGAGGCACCGGCCCAGGCTGGGCACAGAGGCTGTGGGTGCCCCATCCTTGGCAACAGGGCTCCCCCAAGGCCTGGGGGAAGATTGCTCAGCTTGGAACAAGATGATCTTCAGGGTCCCTTCCAAGCCCAACCATCCAGGGATCCCCGCTGCCCACTTCAGTTGGCCCTGGGCTCCTGGGAACTGTGATGTCACATCCCCCGTTCCAGGTGGAACTGCCAGCACCCAGCAAAGAGCACAACTCAGCCACTGGCCCTTGTGTCAGCCCACGCTGCACTCTGCTCCTGTCCACCCCTGTCGCCCTTCTTGTCACCTGCTCCCTCCATCAGTCCTGAGAGCTCCCTAGTGCCTGGATTTTGTCATCCACCACCGCAGGATGCTTATGTTTGTCCTGAGGAAGGTATGGTGCCATTCCATGGAGGGGGACACTGCCAGCTGCCCAGGTGGGGTGCAGCTCTGTGGGATGGTGTGGGACAGGGACCCCACTCTGAAGTTTTGCCACCTCTGCAGGCTGTCACAGACAGAGAGGAAGAGATGGACGTGGATATCCAGACTTATATAAAGGAGGATGTGGAGATGGAGGAAGACACTGTAGAGGAAAAGATGGAGGTGGATATCCAGACTTATACAAAGGAGGATGTGGAGATGGAGGAAGACACTGGAGAGGAAAAGATGGAGGTGGATATAGATGTGGAAGAGGAGATGGAAGTGGAAATGGAAGAGTACATTGCAGACATGGACATTGATGAGAAAGATGAGGAAGAGCCTATGACCTTGGGATGAAGACCAATGCCAGCAGCAGGACAGGCATGTGGTCCCCACAGGCAGAGTGGGTCCCCTGCTGCCAGGCTGGAGCTGGGCTGGTCCCTGCTCAGGGACGTGGCACCCCGGGCACTGGAGTCTGGTGCCATCCGCAGCCTGTCCTGCGCTCGCTCTGGGCCACACGAGCTCCAGCCCAGACCCAGCCAGGCTCAGCTCTGGCAGCAGAGTCCTGCTGTGCCAGCCTGGGGGCACATGGAAGAGCCCTCTGTGCCTGACTGCAGTGACCACGGCACACTTGCTTTTCTTCCAGGACTGATGGACATTCCAGACAGAAATGCCACCCTTTTGTACATATGTTTTACAGTTTGATCTCTTCAGGAATAGGATTTAGGACTTTTTTTTGTCTTCTGTAAATACGTTTCATATATTTTTCCTAGATAGGTTCTTATGTATATACGTTCCATGGATTGCTCTTGTTAGAAATATTCTTACATTGTAAAAGTGTTCGGTATTGTTGCTATTCTTCCGGAAATAAACAAATTTTCTTTTTCACATCCCAGTTCTCTTTGCATTTACTTTGGGCACAGGCAGCATTTGCAAAGTTGTGGTTTTCCACTTGCTCCAGGTTTCCAGGGCTGGAGGTCCCTGGAGGAGCTGGCACAGCCACGCCAGGAGTGAGGGTCCCTGTGCACAGAGGGGTCCCACTGACTGAGGTCACCCTCTGCCTGCAGTTTCTCTGGACACACTTGGTAGCTGCAGGGGCAAATCCCAGCGTGTCCTGTGCCATGGGATCCCTTGTTGGAGCAGGGCTGAGCCTGCCTGCTCCTGCAGAGCCTCAGCCATGGCTCTTCCCTGGGCAGCCCCAGGGCTGATGAGGGTGCACTGCAACCCCTGTTCCTGAGCACCCAGAGGGGCTGGAGCAGCCTGCAGAGCCTCAGCCCCACATGGACCAAGATTGCCCTTGGAAACCCCCTCTGTCCCCAGACTCTGGTACAAGCACAACAGGAATTGATCCTCCCAGTTAAAGGTGTTAATTGGCAACAATTTGTCCCTGGCACTTTCTAGTACAGCAAATGTCAGCACTTGGAATCCCTGTTCTGCACTCCCTGGTCAGGCACCAAAACATCTGAACCTGACAGAACATCTTGAATTAGCACCAACCTGCAGAGAGCTATGGGGGAGAACCTACCCCCAAGCACCCAGAAAACACTTGACATTGATAGTCTGGGGCAAGAGCTGAAACTAAAGCATTCTAATGCCAAGAGAGAGGATTTTTATTGCTGAATTCATTCTCCAAGAACAGGAATGAAAGCTTTTGGTGTCCTCACCAGCCACAGATGTGTACTGTCAAGGTTTGCTTCTGGTTATGATTGATTTTTATTAATCTGCTCAGAACTCTGATGCTGTTCCTGGCTAAGGTGTAGAGATGATATTTCAGAGCCAGATGAGCTCAGCACAGCTTCTGCAACACACAATTTCCAGACCCAGACATTCAGGCCATGCAAACTGATACTTTTTCATCTCTGTGCACAGATCAGTATTAGGACATCACTGCCGTACCACACACTTCTCAGAGCTGTCCCTTTCATCCAGCTCTGCCATCACTTCACAGACTTCACTCCAAGCAGTTTCTCTCTGAGAGAGTTCAGTGGCACATGGGATTTAATCCTGGTTTTTCTTCATCTTCTCCTGAGCTGTCTCCAGACACGTGTGTGGGCACTGTCTGACAGCAGCAGCATTAACGTGCCACCTCCCTGACACTGAGGTTCATGTCACAACTTTTCATCCAAAGCAGCAAATCAATGATTCCCACTGTGTCCCACACAGCTCCATGGGGAGTTTGTGTGGCTGCAGTTCCAGCACCAGCCCTAATGCACAGGAATTTCAGAAGATACAGAAGGAATCAGCCATTCACAGAGAAAAACATCAGTTTGCACGGCCCAGATCCCCACAACACTGCAGACTCTGGTAACCCAGAATCTGCATTTACACTTTGGTCTCTGGGCCTTACTTTTCCTCTCACTAAACTTCTCCCATTTTCCCCTCTTGCTCAGGTTCCCAAGACAATTAAAAGCAGCATTAGGAGCAGGGATAGGTAATGAGAACTGTCCCAAGGCTTGACAAAATTTCTCTTTTCAGGCCTGACAATTCCAGCCAAGGAGAGGAAAAGCCTGCATGAAAGAGGTGTGAAATCAAAGCAGTAATCAAATTTAGGTATAATGAGAGAAGCTGAAGAGGTTTTCCATGTTCAGAACAAGATTAGCAGCTCCAGGCACAGGAGGGATGCGACATTTTCCCCGCTGTAACAACTCTGTGATGCAAATTGCATCTCAAATCCCTCTCCCCAGCTCTGGGACCCGTTCAGCCACAAACGTGGTGCTGAATTTTTTAAAGCAAATGGAAGCTGGTCAGAGAGGTGGTTTGCAAATCAAAACCACAGAGGACAGCTTGGAAGCACCAGCTGGAGCAGAGAGAGGCAGAGCCTGCCCTGAGGTGCAGCACAGCCTGAAACTCTAACCAAATAAAGAACTTGCCACTTGTTTTTTTCCCTCAGGAGCTACAGAAGGTGCTTGATGGAATCCCTGCCTCCTTCACACTGCATCAGCATGCAGAGGAGCACAAGGATGAAGATTACAGCACCTTCTGCTGCTGCTTCCATCTCCTGACTCAAATCTCACCAAAATCTGTCACTACTGGGCCTTCCCAAAGCCCCAGATTCACTCAGTCCTTGCAGAATTTCAGTTCTGAGGAGCAGGAAGGGAGATGAAGGCACTTGCAGACACCAGAGATGCAATTGCTGCTGAGGTGCATTTCACTGCCCAGCTTAGTGCCTCTAAAACCATCAAAATCAGCCCCTTTGAGAGCACCAAGCCAACAGCAGGACATCAGGGCCTGCACATGGTTGGAAATGGCAGTTTTTATTATTCCTCTCCCAGTCTCTCATTTCATGGTGGCCATTGCAGGGCTTAATCCCATCATTCAGCAGCAAGTCTTGGCAATGAGCTTCAGATGTGATTGTGGTTTGCTTTGTGTTTTTCCGTTCTCCCCCCCATGAATTTGTTAATGGTTCTGCCCAAGGTTCAGTTTTTGTCAAATCCATTGTACCCACCCCATTTTCCCTAGTTACCAATAGAATCTTTCTGTTCCCCTCCCCTGGCTGCCTGCCAGTCCTCGGGGCCCAAGCCACTTTTTCCAGAAGTTTCTGGCTAGGGCGACGGGTTGTTGGTTAAGGTTCCATGGCCCCACCCCTAACTCGTTCCATTGGCCCCGTACCCTTGTCATTCCAAATGTATCCACCGCGCCCCTCCTCTGATTTGTTATCCCTAG
>NW_026530821.1:950251-1112293 GCF_012460135.2 Molothrus ater | reverse complement strand
AAAGAAAGGAACCCAAAGATCACTCACTAATTTGCTGGAATCATATCAGGGATACAATAACTCTCCTTCTCCACTCCCAAAGGACACGGAGCACAGAGGAGGAACACTGCCCCCACGGTTCACATGACAAGCCTTTTTTAAACTCAGGATTCAGGGGGCCAAGGTGAAACTGAAGCTCTTACAAAATGACCTTTGAGACAAAACATGATCGCAGAAAACCAGAAGACTCCAAGTGGGGGGACGTGCCCCCACGCTCTGACCCTGCCTTACCCCAGAGCTGGGAGAAATCAGCCAGCGCAAAGCCAGGGGCTCTCCTTGCTGCCAGCACGGCTGCCAGCAAGGGCAGAGCTCGCTCCCAGCCCTGCCCAGGGCTGTGTGCTGCAAACCCACAGGCAAAGCGCACATTTCTGCCTGGGAGTCTCAGCACCCCCCACCAACTGCTCACACAACCCATCACAAGGTGCTGCTTCTCGGAGCCCTCTGCTGCTGCCCCACGTGTGTGATCCAGGCAAACATTTATGCACCCAGGGTATTTCCAGGATCACATTTGTGATCACTGGCAAAAATCTGTAAATCGGGAGGGTAGGGAAAAAAACCAACCCAAAAGACAGGAAAAGCCAGACAACCAAGTAGTGTTTCTATTCCACTGAGGAAGTAAATGTCCACAACAAAGCAAATTACCTTTGGACACAAAGATATTCTCACTATGACCAGTTTCAGAATATTCATCTCTTCTGCCATAGCCCGTTCATCAGAACCCTAAAGATTCTAAAGATGGTTCCAAGCCTGCATTTTTTTTTTTTTATTATGGAATAAAAAGCTTCTCTAAACTGCTACGTGTGACTTTACAGAAGACAAAAGTCATGCCACTTGAGAATAAGGTATTGGTAAATCCAAAAAATCCCACTCTCCCCCTTGAGTCATAATCACAAATGTACTGCAGGCAATGGGTCAGCACATCAACAGAAAGAGAGACAGACATTCTTTGGCCAACACGTGTAATAATCTGCAAAAGGACAGAGAGCTGCAGCTCCAGCCCAGCCCCAGCCACGGCTCTGGGAGCGCCTACACGCACGGCAGGGCTCACACAGCAGCTGCAGCTGCAGCCCAGCCCTTGCTTTGCCTTGGCCTTCCCACCCAAAAGAGGCACAGCCCACATCTGCAGCTGGAACAGAGGCACCTCTGGCACGCCCCTCCCTGCACGGGACACTTGGCCTTCAGTGCCACTTCTCCAAACATTCTTCTCTTCTTTCCCAGCAAGTAAAACCTCTTCTTCATTTCTTCTTCATCCCCTCTTTCAGAAACCTTTCTTTACCAAGAATAATTCAATAACTAAATAATGATGAAATAAGTTCGATTAAAGAAGCCTTTGCTTCTCAACCGTGTAACAAGGTTCAAAAGCTCTCAGTCCAGCCCCTTTTATCCCCATCCAATGGAATTACCTGAGCAGTGGAAGATCTTTCAGACAGGGACCTCCTGATCTCCCGAATCATTTTCTCTACGGCAAGGCCCAGATCTGCTGGTGGCCATTCCTCTTCCCCAGCTGTGTTCTGTGCTGAGCTGGAGGCTGTCCATGCTGCACAGGCTGCACTGACGGCAGGAGCGCTGGGCCCTGAAGTGCCCGGGGTGGCTGCAAGAATCCAAACGCACTGGTCAGGCTCCCCAACGTGGCTGTGGGACACAGCTCTAGAGCTGCTGTGGATCAAACATCACGGGAAGCACACAGGGAAATCAGGCAGAGAATCTTTTGGCCTCCTAGGTGCCCTTTCCTAGTAGGCTTGACAACTTCTGGCCGAGAATGACAGAGCCTTGCGGCAAAATACTTCAAACGGTCACTTTTCACGACCTTTTGGAAAAACAAGGCTCCAACTCTTTTTGTACCTCGTGCCTCGTAGGCTGGGGGCTGCTGCTCCCCGTGGAGCTGCTGGAAGCTGCAGGGCTGGATCACCAGCACCTCCTGCTCGGCCGGAGGCAGCTGCTCCCCGCAGAGCTCCTGCGAGCGGCTGCGGGGCCCCTCCCGCCCGAGCGGCAGCGGCCGCTCCCCGCAGAGCTCCTGGAAGCTGCTCGGCCCCTCCCGCTCAGCCGGCAGCGGCCGCTCCCTGTGCAGCAGGTGGAAGCCGCGGGGCGGGCGCCGGGCGAGCAGCGGCCGCTCCCCGGCTCCTGGAGGCAGCCGGGCCGGGCCTGCGCAGCTCCCGCCCGTCCGGCAGCGCCCGCTCCCTGTGCAGCAGGAGTAAGCCGCTCGGCGGGCGCCCGGCCGGCAGCGGCGGCCGCTCCCTGGGCAGCGGCTTGAAGCGACCGCGCCTGTGCCGCCCGTCCGGCAGCGGCCGCCGGGGGAGCTTCTGGGAGCCGCAGGGCGGGCGCCTACGGCCCTCCCGGCCCGCCGCCGGCCGCTGCCTGTTGGCCCTGGTCAGGCGCTTGATGCGGAGCAGGAGGTCGGGGCGGTCGCGACGAAAGCAGGGGTTGCTGTAGTGGAGCCAGGCCGCGGCATCGCCCGGCGCAGGCGAGCCGAGCCAGCCCGGCACCTTGCGGAAGCCGTAGCGGTAGAGCTGCCGCACGAAGCTGCGGAACTGCGTGGCCCTGAAGCTGTGCGGCACCGGGGCCGGCCCATCGCCACGGCCCCTGTGGGCGTGGCCCGAGCTGAGCAGCTCTCGCTCCAAGAGGGAGCGGTCGACGAGCAGCCCCTGGGCGCGGCTGTCCCAGCGCACGGAGCGGACGCGGGGGCTGTTCACCAGGCGCCACAGCTTGGCGGGGAAGGTGCTGGCGCTGAGCCCGGCGGGCAGCGGCAGCTCCGCCATGGCGTCGATCGCCGACTGTGCCCACAACGCCCGCAGCGCAACGGCCGCGGCTGCACCAGCGGCGCGCGGCCTGAGGGGGGCGCTGCGCTCGGGCCCGCGCGCGCCCAGCGCGGCCCCGGCGCGCGGCCGGACTTGGCGGGGACGAGCGCGGCAGAGCCGGGGCTGCGGGCACAGCGCGGGCGGGGCGGCTCGGCAGGGCCAGGTGCGAGCCCCCTCTTTCTCTGGCTGCAGTCATCCTTCTGCATTGGCTTTGCAGCACAACCCCGAACCAGCAAGACAAGCGCTGGAACTTTCAGAAAGGTCTAAATTGAAGAATCCCATCGGAAAGTCTTGCCCTTTGTCCAGTAAAGGCAAAATCACTCATTTCCCGCGTGCCTGAAGGGACGGAAAAGATGTTAGAAAGAGCAACTTCAGTATTTTAGTTGGGGTTGCACACAGAGTTCCCCACTTTAAAGTAGAAACGTTAAATCGGAGAAGGGGAAATGGTGAAGAGAATTGACATTCTTTTTGCCCCTTTTTCCACCAACTGGTTCTTTCTCGCGGTCCCCACCTGTCTTCAGCAGATTTGGCACATTTTTGATTCTTTGAAGATAGAAGAAGCAACAGGAAGGGGCAGCAAATTTGTCAACATTTTCATCAAAGCTAAAATCCTGCTCCTGGAAGGATGTTGCTTTACGCAAGAGGTTAATTGCCTGCAGTTAAAGTGTACTCATGCTGGTGTTTTCACCAAGAGGTTTTACATTTTCTATTGACTGGGGAAGGGAAGAATAAGAAACAGAAAAACCCATGACCCTGAGAAAGCACTGTTCATCAACAGCCAAAACATTAGTGTGTTATCTGCATTGTTTTGACTAAAGATCTAAAAGACACCTCAATACGAGGTGCTATACTTCCCTCCCACCCAGGTCCAGTTCAAGAAGGAAAAAAATAATGTAAATATATCATGTACTAAGACAAGAAAAAGTACCTTCAACTTTAAAGTAAAACAAGGAGGAAATGTTATGAAAATATGTTTTAAAGATGTTTGGGGGAAAATGACTGAACAAACACAAAACCCAGTGTGCTGTTCTGAGGATAAGGCTATTAAGTGACAACTAAATCAGGTATACAAAGACATTAGTGAGCACAAAATAAAACAAAGATGAATGGCAAGCACAATCCAAGGCTAGATCAAGCAAAGTAATTAGACTACAATGAAGAGTTGACTGTTAAGGAAAAAAAATATCAAGGAATAACTCTTTATTTTCTCATAATACAAAAATGAAGCTGTGACACTGAAAACAATTAGATGTCAGGTTCAAGACAAACAAAAAAGGATTTTCACACAATATCCCGCCAGTCTTTGGGACCACCGCCCCACCACAGGTGATATTTGCCAGTTTACATGGATTCAAAGAACTCTTCCATTAAGGCAAGAAAAATCCTTCAAAAGCCATTAAGCAGAATGGCCTATTCCCAAATTTCTGAGCTCTAGGTCAGAAATTTCTCTGCTGAAATAAGGTGGGGCACAGCAGTACCTCACTGCCTTACTTTTGAACAAAGTATCTATTCTCACCCACTGTCTGAAACACAGACCATGCAGTAGTTTGTCTTCTCATCTGATGTCCTATAGGTTTAGGTCTTACAGCTTAAGAAATTACCTATGCATTTATCAATTCAAATTTTGCAACTCCTCCAAGCTCATCTTCCTTGTTGAAGAAATTCCATTTCAACATGGAGCTCTCACGTCCTGCTCCTACAAGTGTCTTCCCAGATTCTCACAGAATGTGGAGCCAATTGGTTCAGCCCAAATACGACAAAGTGCCTTGAAGGCAGAAGAGCAAAAGCTTCCAGAGGCAGGGCAGCCACTAGCAAAACAGAAACTGTGCTCTAGGACAGGAGAGTGCCAGCCCTACCCCTGCTTTCTTCCCGGAGCATTCCACCACCTCACCCAGGCCAAATCCTTTGGCTTGCATGTCACTTGTTTGGCTGCTGTCTGAGCAGGCATGAATAATTTCTGTTACTTCCCTTCTCAAACTCAGTACTACTTGTTTTCACTAACAACAACCAACTCTAGCGCGATACTGGTTGGAAAGGGAAAGAATCTGAAAGAGCATGGAGTAAAGGGAAAAGGGGAGGAAAATGGAGAGAAGTTACTTACAAAAATGAAGCTGAGGACTGGCAATGCAAGTCTAACACAGTATAGCAGAAAAAAAGCAGTTTATGAGATCAGTGATCAATCGGCAAGGAGAGCACTTTAAACATACACAGGAGAGGGAGGTTAGTGCCGCAGCAGAAGAAAAATGTTCACTGGTATGCCAAGAATGCTACTGTTTCTTTCCATAACCAAACCAAGGCTGCAAGAGGGAATCTAATCTAAAGAGGTAAAGGAAAAAATCTGCATGGGTCACTCTCCAAAGTAGCTCAGCAGCACAAACACAGATATGAAAACTATTGACAAAGTGGAATGGCTTTTGCTCACAGTCAATAAACCAGGCCCTCAGGTCTACTGCTCCTGCTATCAGGAACATTTTGGTTGTTGATGAGAGTGCCCTGATGAGAGTGGTATTGTTAGAAATACTCCTGGAAGAAAGGATTGTTGCTGAACTGAGACCTTATTAAGATGGAGGGGTAAGCCATGTAACAGCATTGAAATCAATGCTGCTTACATCCTAGTCAAAATTCAGCCCAAAGTGGGTTAATTGAAAGATAAATCTTTCATCAACATACAAGACCTAGAAAAATTATGACTACCAAAAATATGAAAGTGTCATTTTCTTGTTATGTATAGCAGTAGATCAGCAGAATTTTAAGCATCCCATGAACACTGTGTCATTAAGGGAGTTTCTACCCTGTGACAGCAGCCATGATCCACTAACACTGATTAACTCACTCAAGTGAGACCAGAAGCAGAAGGATCATTTAATCAATGGCCAATGGAAGTGTGAATACCTTTCTTTCCATTTATTTCTTTATCCATTTCTCTCTGCCCATTCTCTTCCCAAAGTAAAGCAATGGAACACATCTCAAAACAACCCAAAGACAATAATTTTCTACCAACTCTTACACAGAAATATTCAAAATCTACTAAAATCTTCTCTTAAAATTCTCAATTCAACCACACTGCATGCTGTATCTGGTTACAAATTGTTAACTACTGGAAAGTGAGAAATGAGAGTGTTTACAGGATATGACTTTCTACTTGTTCCATTTTTTCTGTGCAGCCAAGTCCGTTATGAAACATCATTTAAACCACTTTTGCTACTTCCTTGTTACTCTGATTTCCAGAAGGAAATCCTGCTCAAATCCAGGCAAATTTTCTTGACAGCTGTGGAACTTTAAATAGTGTAGCACAGTGTATCCTTGCTGACTTGATGGTAACTTTGGAAGGAACAGCTTCAGACGTTGTGATTCAGAAATGGAGTTAAATCAGTAATCAGGAAAGTTTCAATACATGTTCTGGTCTAAATTTGCTTTGTGATTATTTAACCTGGTCAGCAGGTCTCAATGCCAAAGCCATCTCTGATTACACTACATGTTAGATCTATTTGCAATAATGTCCAGTCTCTTCTATGACAAACAACTCTCTAATTGGCACTAGGTTTTGCAAAGCCCGTTCAATTCTGAAGTTTTAAAAGGCAAACTTATAATTCATTTTAAGTGGTTTAATAAGTGCTAGTTGTCTTGGTATTTTATTTTCATTGCCAGCATCTTTCATTCTTCAGAAAACAAAAAAACACTTTCTCTTCTTCTGCCACATCAATCACACAAGAAAAGTTAATGACACCCTGTCAAATTGACAGAATTGAAAAAGTTATCCAGGCATAAAAAGCCATAGTCTTTAGTATTCTGCCATATTCTCCTTTTTATCAACCAGTACTGTACCTAGTTCTTCAATTAATCTGGCAAATTTGAGGTGACTACTTCAGTTTTAAAATTAGTCCCTAGTCTCATATAAAGTTACCATGTCTAGAACTGCAACAGCAATAAAGACAAAAATTTTACTATATTAAACCTGAAATGATACTTAAATATAATTGACCAAACCTAGTGTATTCTGCAAAAGGTATTTTATGTACTGTTTTTTTGAAAATAATTTGAGATGACTACTTCAGTTTTAAATGTGAGTTTAAAAAGGTGAGTTTTAAAGGTGAGGTGACTACTCCAGATGTCTGGACACTGCATCTTCTATGTGAAATGTGAAATGTGAAAATAGTACATGGAAAATATCTGCCCTACCAAGAACAATCTTGAGTGCTCACCAAAGATCCAAAAGCAAAAGCAAGAATTTCTCCTTCTTTCTTGTCCTTCTTGTTGTTACTCTGGAAATTCCTGAAATCAGACATTCCCTTCCCATATGAATACAATGTTCCTCATTGCTCGTTAACAATAATCAACATTTACAGCTTACATAGTGCCTAACACTGGGACATTAACTGCTAATTTCTACAGGCATATTTCTGTTAGTGGGCAAACTACAATAAGAGGTAAGAAAGCCATTTCAAAGCTAGTTAACCAAGGCAGCATGCCAGAAAAACCAAGGTACAATACACGAAAATGAGGACTTAGAATGAAATAAAAAGTTTTACTGAAACTTAATCAGTGAAGAAAATGGTTCATTACAGGAGGTCACAGAACAACACATCTCCAGATCCTACACCAAACAGATTCCTCTACCCAGAAACTCATTCCCTGTGCAAGAAAACTCAGGTCGTGTGAATTCACAAAAGGTATCACAAAAAGGGTCAAATATGACATGGGGAAATTAGAGGAGGAATACAGACCATATGAGAGGAGGCAAGAGATTTATGCAAAAAAATCTGTATAACGAAAGATTTTTAGAAGCCCTTCCAAAGCAACTAACAGCAACAGAAAAAGCCTCCTAAACACTTTTACCCATAGGTATCAGTAACTTGGATATAACTCAGACCCTCAGGAAAACTACTAACTCTGATCTTCCTGACACTTCTTCTTTTCAACATTACTTTAAGCTATATTTGAGACATACTTTCAGTACTTCACCCATAACAAAGTTCTAATTTATTTCAGAGTACACCTTTATTTCTCAGAAACTTTTATAAACACTATAAAAGCCCAGCCTACATGCATAAAAGAAAGCTTCTTCTTAAATGATACTCTCTTTTTTTCAATCTTAGGTTCCCTTAGTTCCTTTAGGAGAGCTATCCTCAGAAATATTTCCCATGATCTATAAAAGTTTATTAGGTAATTTTTTGCACACAAGTCTCCTGAAAATACACTTTGAGTAATCTGTAACTAAGCTATGTATTTTTGACAGCTTAGTTTATTATTTTGTACCAACATGCAATATTTCTCTAGAAGCTTTATATAGTCTATTGGAGATTCTTTTTCATTTTTTCTACTTTTCTCAATTTCTCATTACATTTTGTGACATCCTATTTCAGACAGGGAAGGCAGACATTAAAAAAAGCTTTGATGACACACACATAAGTACATAGTACATTTGGAGTTAAAAACAAGGCTTATCTTCCAGCCCACTCCATTAAGCATAATGTAGGAACCCACACTCGATTTCTCCTACATAGCCGATTACTTTACATCTAAGAATTCATGGTTGAATGAATTAAACATTAAGTGACAGAAACCAACAGCAAAGTGTGTTCAAAAAATGCTAGAACAGAAGCTAAATGGATACAATGGATAAGTATCTACATATCTCAATATAAAGACGTGTTTATTCTTAGGAGAGGAAAAAGGGGTACATTCACTTTGCTCCAATGTACCATCCCCAGCTGCTTGATGAATTGTAGGACTATGTCTGAAAATGGTGATTATTTTTAATGGAGATGGTATCATACAAAGATTATGGTGTGTTTTGTTCTTTTTCTGATTCATCATTGGTTGTCATTATTAATGATCTCAATCAACCTCCATTTCAATGATATACTCAAGGGCAGGACTGCCATTGAGAGACAAATAAATAGGCTGAAGGACTGAGCCAGCAGTAATTTCATTAAATTCAACAAGGACAAATGCAATCTCTGGCAGATAAGATGAACTAAACTCACAATAGGCCATGCTAGGGACTGACTGACTTGTAAACCTTTGCTGAAAAGGAGCTGGTAAAAAGAAAAAAAGGCCAAACAGGTGCCCACAGTGCACAATGGCAGCAATAAGGACTAATGGCATCCTGAATCCAGATTCAGGAGACAGGTTGACACTCCCACTTACTTTGTGCTCTTTAGACCACCCCTTGGAAGTATACGTTCAGTTTTGGGCCTCACAGCACCGGAACAACATTCAAATAATAATGTCTGGAGTCATACACTCATAGAATGGTTTAGGTTGGAAAGGACCTTAAAGATCATTTAGCTCCAAACCCCCTGCCACAGGCAGGAAACTTGCTCTAGACCCTGTTACTTTGAGACCCATCCAGCCTGGTCTTGAACACCTCCAGGGATGGGGAGTCCACAGCCTCTCTGGGCAATCTGTGCCAGTGCCTCACCATCCTCAGTGTGAAGAATTTCTTCCCCATATATAATCTAAACCTACTGTCCTTCATGTTAAGGCCACTCCCCCTTGTCCTGTCATCAAGGAACCTAAACAAGCTTCTCCAAGGGCCAAGTAGATAAACAGGGTGCTGAGCACTTGAGGAAAGGCTGTGATTACTTGTTCAAATGCAGCCTGCCAGTAGCCATGAAGAGGTTAGCATGAAGATACAGCTGTGCTCCCTGCTAAGATGCATGGAGGACACGAGAGAACAAAAGTTAAAACAGAGGAAGTTCCAGCCTTATGTGTGGAACAACCTTTTCCCTCCAAGGACAGCCAAGCGACAGATGGGATTGCCAAGAGATGCTCCATGAAACAGAACCTGGCAGAATTCAGTCAAGCTTCCAGCTACCACTGACTCGGTATTAAAATACCATTAAAAGCTACCCTGTATCTATAATTACTCATCTCTTCATTTTTTAAATATTCAAGTCCCTGAATGTCACTGAAGGGTTGAAAAAGAGAATTGTTTGCTGTATTTTCTGTTTTGTTTGGAAGTATGGGATAAGCAGAAGCCACTTCCAGCCTCACCTCACTGATGTCTGGATTCACATCAGCTTCTTCTGCAGAACACAATGTATTTTATCATAAATGCTGAACTGAACATGAGAAACATTTTTGATAATTGTATTTGCATAAATGGATTTTATTAGACATCCCCCCAATAGTTATTTACTAGTCCCACTGTGCACTACTTGTAAAATGATTAAAATTTATTTAATTTTTTTTTCTTACAGAAAGAGCCAGCTTCTATTTAGGAAAACCAGAACAAAAGGAGAAGAAAGAACAGAATACTTCCCAGAGATAAATGGCTTTAGATCACTGGATTACTGGAAAGGAACAGAAACTGATTTTAAGGTCTATATATATGAGTGGATTAGGGTTATTTTACTAAAGACTATGATCGCAAAACAGGAGACAAGAGGCCGAAAAAAACAATCTAGAATGAGACCTATCATTGAGACAAAACCACTGTAATATCCATACAAACACAGCCACATATGAGCAGTATGTAATTTGAGAAAACCATTTCTCTCACTGACCTCTCCACTTTCTTATCTAGTATACAGATTTAGAATAGCTAAAGAAAAGATGAATAGACAAACAGAGGAAAAAAGTAGCATGTTGCACATTTTTCCTAAGGGGGAATAAAGAAAAACCTGAAAAATTCTTAGACTGTTAAATTGAATGGAAATCTTATTGCACTTGGTCTGCACTCTATATTTGAATTACACCCTTGAGCAACAGCAGCAAAATCACAAGAGCTGGGAAAATAAAAGTTTCTTTCAGTATTTCCTGTTCTTCTGGTTGACTATCATCAGGGCTAATGGATATATTATTATCAAAAGAAATAAAAATTATCAAATCCATTATCAAGAAATAAAAAAAACTGCTGAAAATCATTGCATGGAGTTACCATGAGTTAAGGTAATATATATGTATAAGCACACTGAGCAGTGAGATACAAAACAACAAACAAAAAACCCACCACCACCAAAACCAAAAACCCATCAATATATAGATAGCATCACATTCTATTATCAGTCTAGGATTTTGCACTCAAAAAATGATACAAAAAGAAACAAGAAATACATGAATTTTTATTTCCCTAAACACAGCCAGCTTCCCCATGCACAGCAGCAGTTGTTTCTATTGCTTTGGTCCAGAAAGCATTCCTCAGAATGACAATTTCTTAAGTTTCAGTGTTAGGCTTCTCTACCAGTTTTGGTGGTGTTTTTTTAAGCAGTTGTAAGCAGAATAAAGACTAGAATTACACTCTGGCTTTTGCACATATGTTTGTAATTTTCAGTAATAATAATGAAAGGTCAAATATCCTATAACAGATCAGAGCTTGGACCACAGAACAAAAATAAATAAACATGCTTACTTTTGAAACATGGAATTAGCATCTATAAAGATAAACAAGCATAGGTTTATGAAGGGCAGGTTCTACTTGACTATCCTGATCTTATTCTACAAAAAGGTGACCTGCTGAATGGATCAGGGAAATGCTGTGAATATTATCTGCCTGGACTTTAGTAAAGCCTTTGGCACCATCTCCCACAGCATTCTCCTGGAGAAACTGGCTGCTCATGGCTTCAACAGCTGCGGTGTCTGGGTGAAAAACTGTCTGGACACCTGGACCCTGGGAGTGGCGATGAATGGAGTTACGTCCAGCTGGTGGCTCGGAGTTCCCCAGGGTCCAGTGTTGGGACCAGTCCTGTTGATAATGCAGATGCCACTGAATTGGGGGGGAGTGTTGATCTGCTGGAGGGCTGGAAGGTTCTACAGAGGGATCAGAACAGGCTGGATCCATGGGACGAGGACAATGGTCTGAGGTTCAACAAGACCAAGTGCCGGGTCCTGCCCTTGGGTTACAACAACCCCTTCAGCTCTACAGGCTGGGGGGAAAGTGTCTGGAAAGCTGCCTGGTGGGAAAGGACCTGGGGGAGCTGGTCAAGAGCAGCTGAAGATGAGGCAGCGTGTGGCCAGGTGGCCAAGAAGGCCCAGGGCATGGTGGCCTGTGTCAGCAGCAGTGGGGCAGCAGGAGCAGGGCAGTGAGCGTGGCCCTGTGCTGGGCAGCGCTGCGGCCACAGCTGCAGTGCTGGGTGCACTTGTGGGCTCCTCAATTCAGGAAGGACACTGAGGGACCACAAGGTGCCCAGAGGAGGGAATGGAGCTGGAGAAAAGGCTGGAGCACAAGTCCATTGAGAAGCAGCTGAGGGAATGGGGAAATGGCCTCAGCCTGGAGAAAAGGAGGCTCAGAGGGCCCTTCTCACACTCCCCAACTCCCTGACTCACTCCACCTGAGGAGGGTGCAGGCAGGTGGAGGTCAGGCTCTACTCCCAGGGGATAAGGGACAGGATTACAGGAAATAGTCTCAATGGGAGGTTTAGGTTGAAAATTAGGAAAACTTTCTTCACCAAAATGATTGTCAAGCACTGGAACAAGTTGCCCAGAGAAGTGGTAGAGCCACCATCTCTGCAGATATTTAAAAGATGGGTAGATGACATGGGGACATGGTTTAATGGTGGACTTGGCATTGCTGGGTTAATGGCATTACTGGATTAATGGCTGGACTCAGTTCTTAAAGGTTTGTTTCCAGCCTAAATGATTCTATGAAATCAATGACATGCACAAATGATCATCACATTATGGCTAAATCTAATTTTAACTTCAAAGTCAAACATTCTTCCTCTCTTCAAAACTTGTATTATAATACACAACAAAGTATTCAAATGCTAAAATGGGAAAACTTGTATAATTGTATTGGTTAATTCAAGAAGTCCTAGGACTATTTGCTCCTTAAAACAATGAAAACATGCAAAAATTGGTTTTCAGCCTCTGGCCTCAACAAAATAATAAAGGATACATCGCTTTGATTCACAAAAGTAATGCCTCAGTTATCATCCACTTTTCTAGCCCTTAAACAAACAGCTCTTCAAACCAACATTAACCAGTAATGAATTAAAAATTAAGGCTTTTGCACTTTCACCAAATGGAAAGACTACAAAAATGCTGATGAAAATACAACCTACCAGTAGATGTACGCTTCCCAAGCAAAGGAATCTTTAGCACTTCCCATGGGAGGTCACTGTATAAGTCTTCTGAATTTTGGTGAAAATTCAGCTGCTATGTAGTTCTGCTTGACAAACATTAATTTTTAGACCTCTAACTGGTTTTGCTAATTTATTTTTTTCACCATTAATATGCTTCAGTTATATGGTTATTCAGACAGGGTCCTGTACCTAATACCTTATAACAGTAAATGAGTAGAAAACCAAGTACTATTCAGTTGCAGTAAACCTTTGTCACTTTTTTTTTTTTTTGTAATTCAGTGAGATTTTCCACTTTTCATAAATGCTTGTGGTCCTGTTTTTCTTCATCAGCCTGTTGGTTCATCTTTACGGTATCATTAATTAATTGATATAAACTACTAACTCATAGGAAAAGGACAAAGGTGGCTTTTTCTCCTCACAGTGAAGGCACAAAAGTTGAAATTATTTCTTCCAACTCTTACACAGAGCTCTCTTTCACAAGGCAAGTGCTCTTTTTTTTCTCTATTTGTTTGTGGCTGTGTACATCTTTACATCTGGATGCTGTTGGAGAGGGCTTTCATAGTCTTGCAGTAAGAAGATGAGAGAAGGCGTTATATCAGAAGTCTTTTTTATGAAGAGCACTTAACTCTTCAATTACAGCCAGTACAATTTCACAGTGGGAAAACTGTTCCACACAGAATTGTATAGGCCAGAGAATATCTCATTTTTAGCTATATATTCTAAACTTGAGTTTCCTTTTTTTTAAAAATAACTTCTAGTAACACTATTTTTAAAAATAACTTCTAGTAGCCACTTCTAGTGGCCCTGCTGTTGTACATATGAGTTCTTTTGCAAAAGAAGCCCTCTAGGACAAACAAAAAATCTACAGTGATATTGGGAGAAGACAGCAAACACAAGGAAATAGTAACATAGTATTAGCAAGCAGAAGAAACAGTGAACAAGCCCATTACTATCCTGTTCAAGGCTTGTCTAGCCAGGAAGGCTATATAGCATGAGAGAAATGTTTTAAAGGCTATAGTTACTGAGTATAACTTATTTGGTCTTAGTTTGTATTTATCCAGACATCCAGGTTGTTTTTACTTTTTTAGGTCACTTGAAATTTCTTCCAAAGCAGTACACCTCACAGCCAGAAAAGACTATGTTTCAACTCAGAGGAGAGTCTCACCCAGGCAATTCTACCAGCATAATTACAGCTGTTTAAGTACAGCACTGTACTGGCTAACAACACAACTTCATAACATCCCTGTGTAGACAAGCCCTCACTGTTTCATATTACTGTTCTCACATGTATATGGGAATAACTCCACAGTACTCTAGATAATCAAGCACACCTTTCCCCCAGCCCCTAGACAGCACTTCTTTCTTCAGCTTCTCTCCCCACACAAAATTCCTGTAGCAGCCCAAGACAATGGTAGCTCTAGCTAAGGCTGATGTTTCTTGGGAGAGCAACAGTATTTCCACACAAGTCATCTGCAAGGATCATTAAAACAAAGTGACTTGGCACTAACCGGAACCAAAATTGCTGCTGCAGCTGCTGCTGCAACTGGGACATTCCCAGCTTCAGACACCAGAGGCACACTGAAGTCATGTTGGCACACAGTAGGTAACCAGTAACTAATTAACACACACATAGGAGACTATGGAAAAACAAGACTGCTGTAGTTATTCTTTACATGAGCAGGCCACAGCCAGCAAAGCTCTGAGGTAAATACACTTGACATAAGCTTCAAAAATATATAGTTAAAGAATTAAATACAGCAAAGACATACTGTATTACTTTACCTCTTTGCTTGCAATCTGAAGCATGGTATCTATGTTTAAAACGGTTTAAAAATGTTCAAAGGAATCTATGTTTAAAACTATGAAGAAACTTGGACCAGAATAAGGATGTCCACCTCAAATGTGAAATAGTATCATTTTGAACCATCTATGGCTCAAATAGTTAAAATACCCTTCCTGTAGACATGCAAAAAAAACAGATTTGGGAGGACCAAGGGAAGCCTGAAAGAATTGAGAGGGCTATTATCTCTTCTGCTAAGTGTTAGGATAAGCTGTTTTCTGAAGAAATACATCAAAAAAAGGAGAGAAGCTGACTTAATTTATTGGTTTTCACTATTCTATTAAACACATATAATAAAAGTGTATTTAGCCCTTTAACTTCAAGTATTTCAGGCTGCCAAATTAGCTACTTGGCTACTTATAATTTAATAGCTATTAACCGCTACATGGAGAAAGATAGAGCACATACCAACAGCTTTCCTGTTTGTTTTTATGTGGAAGTTAACATTGTACTCTACTAGTACCCTTCTGAAATGTCACAAGAAAACTTTGGGGATTTTTCTAAGCTGCAAAGAAAAGGAGAAGAAAGCTCACTTCAGACAGGATTACAGTCTTGCAGAGATTTGGAGAGACACATCCTGGAATCTGCCTCTTGAAATACAATTTGGAGTTTTCAAAGAGTCTAACAATTTTTCTTTCAAAAAACTTATCTGTAAAGGAATACCACTGTTATTTCAAATTACAATAGGCAGTAGTATAGCATCTAGAGATTTCTGTCTGGAAGAGACCCTCTTAATGCTTCCTGGCATTTGAAGCACACTTGAGGTGCAGGTGTTTAAAGGATATCTAATTTCTTTCACAGACTAAGTACCCAAAAGTCACAGCAGCAAATCAGCTCACTGATGTGAGGCCTGGGAATTCTTCAGTGAGGAGCAGCAGATGAGCCATAATCAGGGTGTGTGGGTGCATAATTTTTAACAGAAAACCTCAAGGGTAGGGCAGGAGAACTACACATAGTAAACTAAGTATAACTAATGTTCAAGGCTAAATAGAGGATCATGTATAAAAACAGTCAATGGAACGATATAATCTGTAGATAAGGCACTATAGTTTTGTCAGCACAGGTCCTTTTGTAGTCACACTTCCAATGGGGATGCCTTTTTCCCACTTTTTCTACACTTCTGTTCCATAAACATGAAGTATATTCTCATTCACCACTGTGCTGGACTTCTAGTTTTGCTATGTACTGAAGAGATTGAACTCTACAAGGATAAATAAAATAGTATATGTCTCTCCCACTTTTTTGCTGCTCCATCAGCTGCAGGCTCAAGCACAGTATTAACAATTAAACCCATTTAGACCATGACAGTGTGTTCACCTATGCTGCAGTCTCACGTCTTTTTCTCCTACCTCTAATTACAAATTATTTTACCTTAGAAGTGCTATAGCTCTTGCTGCTGCCCTTGGTGGACATCAAATCACAGCCGCAGATAACACAAGTAACCTCGTTACCTGCAGGTGCAGGTTGGGATCACATTGATCTGGTTTGTGGGGCCTTGGCTGAAGGTCAGACATACCTGACTACATGAATCTAAGCCTGAGGTGGAAGATAAAGTATCTGAAATTCAGCTCTACAAATTCTGCATAACCTTGGGCTCAGACTAAATTTCCTTTCCATCTGTCCTGCTCTTCTTTTGTTTCGCTTGTTTTTGATTGAACCTTACCTGGTGCCTGCCTACTTAAGCAACAGATTTTTAAAAAAACCAGAAATCATTGAGCTTTCTTGTAAGGCTCAGGTGATCACAGACAGGAGTTCATGGTGTTTTCTCATGTGTCTACTTTGCATATTCTGTGGCATATTACTAGCAGGAAAAACACAAAGCACAACAAATAAAAAACTCTAGAGGACACCCTGCACTTTAATGCAATGAGTAATTTTAATTTTCAATCAACACTACTGCTTTTAACCCGCATTCCTCCCTTACTTTTTAAAATTAAGTTTGTCAAAAAAAAACCCCAAAATCACATCTGGATGCTTCACATAAACATAAGCATAAAAAGTAAGTATTTTCAGAAAATACCAACTGTAAAAATACTGTGTCCATTAAAAAGAGGGAATTCAGAAACAGAAATGAAACAATTTAATTAAAGCTATTTAGAGAACCAATGGTAATGCTGTGGTGAGAAATAGACCATGGAATCTCACTGGTAGCAGTGTCTAACCTCAGAGCAGCAAAA
The DNA here is from genome assembly GCF_012460135.2 of Molothrus ater. Classification (NCBI taxonomy): domain Eukaryota; kingdom Metazoa; phylum Chordata; class Aves; order Passeriformes; family Icteridae; genus Molothrus; species Molothrus ater. The sequence continues at coordinate 1,095,414 of NW_026530821.1, read as the reverse complement.
ATTAGTAGAGCAGGAATAACTTAATAATTGACATGTTATAGCTAAAGTTTCACTATTTGCAAAATGAGCAATTCCTCAGGGTTTACTTGAGAATGAAATGTATTCATAACAGATTTTATGATGAATGAACTATGCAATATTATTTTTACTTTGATAAAATTGTTCCATTCTAAGCCTTAACAAGTCATCTTAGGGATATATACGTACTACTTTAACTACCTCCCAAGCCACACAACAGTTCCTAATATTTGTTTTAAAATTAAAAAGCCAGATAGATCAGTTAACAGAACTATTGTTATCATGTGGCTCTGGTGCAGTTTTGGTTTTCTTGCTATGTTAACTCATTGACAGTGGAAAATTAAGATGTGGGCCTTGTGTATACTGCATTGGACAATTCCAGAGCTTAGTATCAACCCAGGGCATCAACTCTTGAAGTCTACAATCTTTTAGTGATCTTTTAAATTAAATTTGTATTTCAGTTAACAGGACAGATGGAAATTGGTGTTAAGTATTACTTCATAATAAATGGAAATGCTGAGAAGTTAATTTAATGAAGAAATATCCCACAGAAGCATCCAAAACTATGTCACCTTAGGATACTTTTTACTGGACAGGATACTCCAACTGTACAAGCATAGAAATTCCTATGAGGACACTTCCAAGGCAAATGGGCACCTTCTCATAATTTCACAATGTTCATGATGAGCTTGTGGCAAAACACAGAATGGAAATATGGTCACTGCAAATTTTTTTTTTTTTTTCCACATCTGGCTTTTGGTTTGTGGTTTTGGTTGCTTGTATTTTTTTCTTTTTTTTTTGGCAAAAGTGCAAGTCATGGAATAATGTTAATAGAGCAGGCTGACTGTTACTCAGAAGACATTCTCAAAGTATGTATCCATGCAACGGGCTACTAACCTTCCTGCTACCTTTGGAAAGAGAAAATATTACAGAATCACAGAATAAAGTGAGTTTGAATAACTCTGAAAAGAGTTATTCATGTCATTAACTTCTAAACCTCAGGATTCTGCAGTAGACAGGGATTAGTTCAGTGCTATAAGCACCCCACTTCTGACTGGGGGATGTTCTAGCCACATCAGAGCAGTCTGAAATAAGTCCACTGCAGTCTAGAAGAAACTATTTTCAGAAATGCTCCATACTTGCACAGGGAATGTCTGGACTGCAAAAAAATATGTAAATAGAAGTTACAGACTCAGCATTTTCTACTGGAATAAAATGTACATAACTGAATCCATCGTTGTGTTTAAAATCAACCAACCAATAAACCAACCAATATCATTATTTATTAAATGTTGTTGTAATAAAGTTACATTTATTTAAACCAGACTGTTTTATACATTTTATAAATTATTTCTCTACAATAATTTTGCATGTTCTACTATCTATATTTTACCTAACAATGTTCCTTTTTGTTTATTTTAATGGATCTGAGACATTTTTGGTGGCAAGAGTAGACTGACATAAGAAAATACCTGTAAGTTAACACAAAGGCAAAAATCCACCTAGTTGAGACACCCAGCAGATGAGTTTGAGGACTTTCATCTGCAATGTGGCTTGCTATACTTAGAGTACTAAGTATACTTAATTCTTCACAGAAAGATGTGAAGAAGGTTATACTTTCCAGAGCACTAACTGGCCTGATGTGCAATCTCATTCACAGACTCTGTGCCAGGTATTGCAAGGGGTGGCATGAAGGATGTTATAAAAGTAATAAAAGCACTGGGAATACTCTACGGCTCTTTCTTCTGCTACCAGGAAAGGTTGGCTGGAAAAAATAACAGTAACAGTGCAAGCCAATGCCAGACATTTCTATTCTGATTTGAGGAAACTGTGAAAAAAATACATTCCAGGTGACATGAGATGGATTCTGAAACAAGTGACAAAAAGTAATGTGTAAAAAGTAGCCAGTTTGGGAATGCCAAGAGTTACAGAAGCCGTGCTGGCCCCTATGGTATCACTTCAGAGTAAGCACACCCAGTTTGTGTTGTTAAGGCATTTTGTACACTTCCTGAGGCATCTTTTTCACTCTTCAATTAAGGAAGGTTTTCTGTCCTCATGTCCCTATCCTGCTGAGCATGCCAACATGTATAAAAAGAGGGGTAAAAAGCTCCTAGTTATTTGCTATTTTAGCAGTCTCCTTGTGATTGTTTTCCTCAAATATATTATCAAGCTTCCATCACATCCTTGACCAGGTAACCAAAGGTACTGTAAACCTAAAACGTCAAAAGCAAAGGAGATTTGCATTTGGCACAGCCTAAGCTTCCAGAGAATACACAATCTCTCTGGCAGTATTTCCAGAAAAGCTACCACACTTTACACAGAAAAGAAAAGGGCAGGGGAAGGTGAGAGGAAGGTGATGGGGAGGGAGGGAGGGATTTTGTTGCAGAAACTGATTTATGCTGCTTTGAAGGGGTTTTTGATACAGCATAAACGTGTTTTTCTGCACTGTCAAGTAAAATACAGTTGGAGCATAACTTTGCCTTCTTCATTCAGGTACAGAAAATTTCTCTAAAAAATGGGATTTTCTCTAAAAAACAGGATTTCCCCACCAGGTCTACACTTCAGGAGTTTTGACAGCACATGTACCTTAGCCAGCAGTAAAGAGAAGGCATGTTTTTAGCTATCCTAACTGCAACCACCAACTTGGACATCACTAGTAGTTAGTAGTTAAACTGGCAAAATGTCATAGAATAATTGACTAAAAATACCACATCCTTACAGGTCTCAGATTAGTCTACTAGTGAAATAAATGTGATGTATAAATATGACAACTTCACATTACCTATTACAGCCTTGAGTGTGTTAAATAAATTTATAGCATTTTGTCTCACCAAGATTTTCAAAACCTCGGAGAATGAAGTATTTTATTTGTGTGTCAGCATAAAAGTCTGTGGAACAGCTTGAGGAGCCTCAAAGTCACTCAAAAAAACCAAAACTGTATGGGATAACTCCTCTGATTTCAGACGAAGTTTAGCTACTGTATCTCTGTCAAGACTAAATCACTGTCCTACCATTGACTACGGGAAAATCATTGTTAAAACAGCTGAGCAAATAGGCACTTAGAGGAGGAAAGAAATGGACACTTCTCCAGGGTAACAGTAAGCTGAACACTGATATTGGAGGATACATATTGTTCTGGAAAGAAAGGCAGAAAGCAAAGAGCAGAATTAGGAATTGTAAAAACTCTGCCAGGCCATAAGAAGGGAGAGCACAGAGGAAAGAGAACCTGAGGATCATTTCAGAAAGAACACGACTCTCAGGTTCAGCTGGGCATTTATGACAGACCAGCCAGGCTGTATTTCAGCCAGATGTCCTACCTGGATTGTCCTCAGCGCACTAAAAGGGAGGACAGTAGCTCTGGTGAAGAGGGATTTAAAATGAAAGGAGCTGGGCTTTAGACAGAGTGAAAGCAGAGGCACCTGTTGGAACAGCAGCTGCCCACAGAGGTGGTGCAGACAGCTGGCAAACAGCAGCCTCTCAGACAGCTGCAGCAAGACAGGCAGGAGCTGTCCTGTCAAGATCCTTTACACAGTACATGTGAAACTGAACTTTTGGATAACTAGTGAATGAAGTAGGTTACAATAAAAGAATTGACAGTCAGAATGCTGAGAAGGTACAGAAATTCATTAAATTTTATAATAACAACAACAAGGCGGCAACACCACATCTATCAAGATTAATTATTGCTTGGGAAAAATGCTTAATTTTAATAACTCAATGTATTATACATTTTGCATTATTTAGAAAGCTTATTTTACACCAATTAATTTTCTAACTGACTGCTGGAAAGAAAAACACCTTGAAGAAAGCAAAAAGCAGAGTGGCCATGAAATCACACTGCTGGCAAGGGAATTGACTCTTAGATAGACTCTTTAGACTGCCTCCTCCCAAATAATAATAGAAAAAATTTAAAAAGGATTATGTTTCAGGGTGAGAGAATCTCTTTAAATTAAGCATTTACTAATGCACTTAGTCAAAGTCCACAACACAAAGCTCCAGCAATTAAAAAAAGTTTACTTCAAATATGTACCATAAACCCAAACTCCCTTGATGATTAATTGCATTGCATAGTAGTGGCTCTTAAGAGATACAGTCAATAAGACCAAAAAGATGTGGTTTGTGCAAACTATGATTCCTCATGACTTGGACAGACCTCTGACCCCTTGAAAGCCATTCTGATTATACCAGGGTAGTTTTTATGAAATGAGCATGACATGCTTGTTTTATTTCATCCACAGTTTTCATCTCCATCAAGACCGATCACTGTCTGTTAAAGAATAATTTATTGTTATGTCAAGCCCTTTTGTTAGTCTTTGCAGATGAGTCATCAGAGAGAGTAGCTCTCTTAAATCTTTGCTTTATTAAGATAGTGAACTTGATGTAGTCAAGAAAGCATGATGTAACCATGAGGCATAGATAAAACCTGGACAAAATTCAATGCAAAATAAATTCTTAATTGATGTGAGATTAAACAGACATTAATATAACAGACTTTTTGAGAGAACCAAGTGCCAAGGAGAGATGTTAGATCATGCACCCTGGAGTTAAAACTGTAATCCCAAGAACCTCAGCTGAAGCTACAGAAGTATACTATTATCAAACAATGTATTTTAAATCAAAGAGGAAACATGGGGTTTATGGAAGAGGTAATTCTTTAAATGGAAAAATCGAAAATCTGCTAAAATCTGTGGTAAGAGTGAAAACTCTCCTGTACTGCCACCTGCTTTAAAGATGTGACAAATAAATGGATGCATGCATACGTGTCTATTAATTTCTATATTCTGTGTTATTAACTACATATCATAGCAAAGATAAGATGTAATTATTGCCATTCCTCTTGCTCAGTTGGTACCTATGCTCTGTTCAGGAGATGCCAGATGGAACACTATTTTGGACGCTGGGCAGTCTAGATATTCAGTAACAGCTAAATGAGTTCCATGAATCATAGAAGAAAAGGTTTTAAAAATATCAGACAGCTGCATAAGTAATATTAGATTACTATTTCTATCACAATAAAACAGCATATTAATTTAATAGGTCAAGAGGTCAATCTCCAGTTAGGACTGAGAACTAATCAGGATGATTAGAAAGCAAAGAGTGGCCTCTCACCATGTCTATTTTCATGGTGGCTCTAAGACTCTCAGATATGTTCTCTAGCAGGCTTAGACTAAGATCAGCTTTTTGATATAAAGAAACAGACCTTGAGATTGTCAGGTTTTATATTGTATATATCATTCAAAGAGCCAAAAATGATAGTACAGCAGTCCTTTTAGATTTCAACAGGGGGAGGACAAAGCTAGAATATTACTGACCAACAGTTTGTAAGAAACTAATGCAAATATTTTAGAGATTCCAACCAAGTGTGCAAAGAGGGAAAAAATTAAATCCAGATCCTTACAGAGCAGAATGGGCCAGCCCCATTTCCCAAAACATGATTCTGCAAATAATTTAGCTTAAGAAAAAGAAGTTTCAAACAATGTCTGTTTCTTTCCATCAGCAAATACTTTGCCTATGGATTATCTTCTTCTAACTTAAATGATAAACAGCTGTCTTTCCCAATACCACTGATGTTTTAAAGAGGTGTGTAATATATAGTAGATACACAGCATTTTGTGTTTTCAGAACACTGAAATCACTCACTGTTGCTCAGAACAACTCTGTAAATAAATAAATAGACACAAATAGAGTAATACCTTTACTCTTCTTAAATTAAGCATGGGAAGGGAGGGATCACCAAGTTTCCTCTTGCCCTGGGACAAATACACTACATGCACTTACTACTCTTCCTTTTAAAACAATTAGCCATTTGGAATCTCTGCTGTCTCTAATGGTTTTCTGCCTCACCTCAGCTGGAATTCATGCCAAGAATCTTACATGCTAAAAAAGGGCCGAGTAATCCTGCTGTAATTCTCAAAAGCTGCATGCCACAAACAACAACTGACTATATTACAGCTTTAGAAGGATCCAGGATACTAAATTCCCATGTGGTTTTGCTCATGTTCTGCAGCTACCCCAACAGAGAGCTCTGTAATAGATCATCTACACTGCCATTTGTGACCGTATAGGGAAGCACTTCTACTTGTATTCGGTTCAGCATACTGATTTTTCTTTTCCTAATGGAATTTAATTTTTTTTTTATCCTGTGTATGGAATCTACCAATCACCAATCAGTTCACAAGCTTTAATGAAGTGGAAAATCAAACTGCTTTTAATTTATTTCTTTTTTCCCCATTATAAACATGTATTTTCTGGAACAGTTAAAAATACCTTTTATATTGTGTCCCAACACATACGAAAAATTTTCAACAGAATCACAAAGCACCAGTTCTCATTAAGCCACAAAACACTTAGAAAATGCTATCCTTAAATCTGCACTGAGCTTTTTAATAAAAGTAGAAATCAATTTCATACTGGTAAATTCAGCTTTCATATAAAAACTCACTAAGAACATGGGTAGGCCTACATAATTAAACATTTATCATTTGCGAGATTAGTGAAATTCTCAAGTGTTAGTTTGTCCAACTAACACAAAGTTATGGGATCTTCATTAGTATACTGCTTAGACAATCAATATTTTTTGGCAACAACTATTATCAATATAAATGAGTTACTTTTTTCATGTCACCCAGTGTTAGATAGAAGTATTTTACTAAAACTAAACAGAGCCCTCTCAGCAGTGCTATAAAACTGCAATTTCCAGGTAGTTTAGGACTGCACTTTTTTTTAATCACTTTGACAAAAAACGAGAGTCACCAAAAAAAAAAAGTGAACAAAAAATGGTATTAGTTTTGTGTCCACAGATTTTTAAATGGGCACATTTCAATTATAATTTGGAAATACTGTCAGGCTTGCAAAAAATAGCTCTGGAAACATGACCTAGCAAAGAACTGTACTCACTGTCCTTTGCAGTATCTTTTTACTTCAGGGTTGATTTTACTTCAACACAATGAGAAGCAATGTTTTTGTGGGGCTTAAAAAACTTTAAAAAATATTTAAATATAGGATTAATAATTTTATTGATTATTTTATTATAAATATTATAAATTATTTTCTTTATTAATAATTAATATTAATTATATAGAAAAATTATTATAGTGCAATGAGTTCATAATCATAATCAATTTATTTGGCATATAACTATGAATTGCATACCACTTATTAGGATGTTGCCAGGTCTTTATCTTTCTTCATGTAAAATTTTATGGAGGAAATGCAGCAGCACTGACAGCAAAACACGGGTTAATATCATGAGACATTGTAGCAATGGTCCATACCTTTCCTCTGGTCACAAAGGTCTCAGTTTATCTAGATAAATTGTTTTTCATAATTTCTGTTAAAATGCCACAGACAAGTTAGTAAACCACCAGATGGAACAGAACTAAGTTAAACTTCACAGCTATTTATTCTCTTTTAGGGAAAGAAGAGCATCAAAGCATTCAGTAATGTTTTCTTCTCTGCTTAAACATTTTGTTTTCCCTTTTAAGCTGCCGTAAGACTCTGGCTTTAGGCAAGAAGAAGAAGAAGAAACAGTAGCGGCTGTGGCTGTGGAACTGTGGAACTTCTAGGCATATGACATTTGCAAATTACTATTACTATAGCTCAGAACAACCAGAACTAACTACATTCAGACAGCTTACAAATGCCATCACAGAAAAAAAGCTACTGAAGAGGAGGATATTTCAGGAGATTGCATGAGGGCTCTCAGGGAAAAGGTAAAGGTACCCTTATAAGATCTATTATTGCTTATGGCCAGTGGTCATCAAACCTAAACTCTGTTACTATTTGCAAAATAGTAACATGACACACAGGAATTTCAGTAAAACTCAGCCGGGCTGTCATAACTTTTGAGCTCTCCAGGAAAACCCCTCTCATACCTCCTGTCAGTTCATCAAGGAAGCTTGACTTTGTGCAAAGTATTCGACAACAAAAAAAATAAAACTCCTACGGCAAAAAACTCAAACCATAATTTCTCCATAAACCTGACTTTCATCATTACACTTTTAAATACTGTGAACTCTTCAGGAACTTTATATCTATGGGTACACAATAGGAGTGGGTTTTTATCAAAATGGTTTGGCTGGACCAACAGCACCTGGGATCAGCCTCCCCTAGCCTGTGCCAGCCTTCAGTGCTGTTGCTCATTGTGTTCCATTATTGTACTGGTTCAATTGCAACAGTTCATTTGCTGCAACATCATGCTAATCAATCACGGGGCAGAAGCTTGTTTTTGTGACAAGAGAACCAAGCCCTTTCTCCAAGCACTTGCAGCCTCACACAGTCAATCCTGCCAGAGGAGAGATTCCTTCTTCCTTGACTGAAGAATATCAGTGAGAACTCTAGAGGACCCTGCACGGTCCTGTGTTGCAGTGTGATGCCCCTCAGGTGTGCCAACCTTTCCCCTCCCTCTAAGAGCTGTCCATCAATCTTAACATTCCAGCAAGGGCATCGTGTGTTTGGCAGAAGTTCAAAAGATGCCCCTCAGGTCTGGGCTCATTGGCCTGTCCAAGTGTCTGTATCCCTTGAGCCTTCCCCTCCTCACACCTGGTTGGTGCCTCACCTGTCCCTTCCCCTCCCCCTGTCCCCAGGGCTTAAAAGGACACGAGACCATGCAGCCTGGGGTTCTACTGGGAGCTGTTACCACATTCAGAGGTCTACCATGCTGAAATAAAACTCTGGATTAAGACTCTACAATAGAATCCGCTCCTTTTTCTCTTCACCGTTGCCTGAACCTTTTCCACCAGAGGTAAACTGAGTTCCTACTTTGCTTGGATTTGTTGCGAGTGCCCAGCTGCAGCATCCAGCTGGCCAAAGGTATCTCTGGGGTAAAACGCCACAGCTGCTGCCTTTGGTCCAGCAGCGAGGGTCAGACGCGGCTGGCACATCCCACCCGGAAACATCGGGATTAATATTCTATAGTCTTGGAGTGCAACATAAATAAAAGGACAGAGACAGGGAAGAGGTAGACTTGCACATGCAAAAGGCAAAGGGATCAAGGGCAGCAACAATAAATAAGCAACTGCAAGGGAGGTAAAAGAAAAGGCTAATGAAAGCTGAGAACACACAGTGCATTTAGTGAAGCTCTAAGTAGGACAGAAGAGAATGAACTGCAGGCACAGAAAACAAAGAAGCAGAAAAGCCTACTCAGAGGCAAACTATAAAACCCAATGAACATCTGCTGATTGAGCCTCCAGGCTCTAAATACAACTATTATGAGCAGGAGAAAAAGGATGCTAACAATTTATCTTAAAATATATAAATCAGAAGACCTCCTGGTCTAGAAATCCTGTGTCATGGTCACCTTTTTCGACAATCTATTTTCTCAATCTATTTTCACTAGATCACATTGTCTCTTTAAGCAATGCCACAAAATCCACATTAAAGCTACAACACTGTCATTCTTTAAAAAAGTAAGCCCGAACCAATTCAGCCTCAGTAAAATCCTCTAAAAATCTTTGTTTTGCTAAAAAACTGTTTCAAGTATAATTTCATAACCATGCTCCAGCAAGATACATTCCTCTTTGCAACGCCAAGCCAAGCAACTGCAATTGAAATACTAGTTTGATTAATAAGATTTTTGATAAATCATGGTAACACAGTGAAATTAATAAATTGAAATGTAAGTTCTTATACATTACAATGACAGAATTGCATCAATAATGGTGCACAGCTTATTTCAGCTCCTTAAATGAAATGCATTATAAGGGACAAAGCATCACTGTCATGGCAATGGTACTGCATTTTACTGGATTTCAAATCTAACACAAAGCTTACTCTATCAGTTGTTCTATTTATATTTTCTGTACAAAAGATGGGGTTTTACACTTGGTCTAAATAAATAATAATCACTAAATCTTAGCAGCATGGTTCTTTAACTATTCCAGGATAAGTCAGATAGATGATGTAAGGCTACCAACTGTTCACAATTCCCATTCAGACAAATAAATAGCCAGCTTTAGACAGAGCCCAGTTTGATGGGGGAAAAATCTAGAAAACACCAAAAAAACTGAGCTATAACTGGACAGTGAATTACTTCATTGACTTCAAAAGACCACATAAATCCATCATTTTCACTTCTCAGTTAAATCTCTGCTGTTAGATATAAAAAATGAATGCTGACTCAGTTGTCAGAATGATGCCCTGAAACCCTTTGAAGTCATGAATCAGCAATGGCAAAAGTTCACAAGAAACTCACGTAACTTTTTAAGTTTGAGGTGTATTTCCTCTTGACATCTCTTTATTTCTCCCTCCCCCTTTCTCAATGGATGCTGATTCCTGTCCTCAGCTTTTCCTATACTGTAGAGTGCTTCCATCCTGTGCCTTTGCTTCCATCCTGTGCCTTTGCTTCCATCCTTGGCACATGACTGTGCCAAGCACCAGCGTTCACAAGACCATGATAGAACAGTGGTGCTAAGAAAAAGTCCTTTCATGGGAAAGGGAATAATTTTTAACTTTGTTTTGATCCATTGGGAAGTGTGTTTATACATTGTGAATGAGCCAGACTGTGTGGGGATTTTAATCACTGTAGAATTTCCTGCTTTTCAGAAATGGTGTCCTATTAGTGCCTGACAGTAACACACAGATATACCAGATAAATCTGTCATCCTCAGGGATTTGGTATAATGCAGTCCTAAACATCCAGGACATCCATATCCACATCAGGAATTATTCACATTCTTTTTAGACTGAATTTACTATGAATGTGTCTTTGAAATCTAAGTTTAACTTCAAAGCTGATTTAAGTGAATAAAGTGAGCTGGATGCTGGATTAACAGAAAACTCATTATCACTAGAAACTCCCACATTACTGTATTTAAAAAACAAAATCTAAATTTAAACTTCCCTACTGTGATTTATTTCTGTAGTACTACTCTTTCAGATCCTTATGAAGGCAGCATTATACGAGACAGAACATACATAATGTCAACATCTGGTAAGAACTAAAACTGCAAAATTCTTCCTTTGTTCTCTTGGAAGGAAAACAACTTCCATGAAAAGCCACTGTAATTTGCTCTAAAAATTAACAGCAAAGGCACAAAGACAAACAGTGGAAAGGTTTTCCCCTTCTAGTTTTTCCTCTTTTTATCACTGTAGGTCATCCTTTGTAGCACTTTGCCTTTTTTTCTTTAAATCAGAACAATTAGAAACTCTACTAAATTCTAATCATACCATTCAACAGAATGAAATGAAATGTTTAAATAAACTGACAATTTCTGAAGCTTACTAATTCCTTTTAAGGAATTATTCATGCTAGGATACTGTCCTCTCTTGCCACTCCAAGACAGAAAAGTTTCTGACAGAATTAATTCAATAAATGTTCTGCAAGTGAATATTTTGTTTATTCACAGAAAAGTTCCCTTGGTGTTTCTAATTTTTTTTTTCTTTTTGATTCCAATATATACTGTGCTCCTATCATTTTCAAAGGCACAACAGTTCATGAACTTACAGAAATATTATTTGACCACTTTCATTTCGCAAGATAGTGGAGTTTATGATCCAGAGAGGAGAGAGGTGGTCAAAAATCAAGATCACTATAGCTATGACCTCTCCTTGGAAAAGTCCTGTGTGATAAGGTTCTGAAGGGAAATAGGTCTGTGGAGGCTGGTGGACATCAAACTGAATGTGAGCCAGCAACATGCTCTTGCTGCAAAGAAGATGGATGGATTCTGGGCTGGATTAGGCAAAGTATTGACAGCAGATCAAGAGATGTGAGACTTCTGTTGTTCTCAGCTCTGATGAAGCCACAGGTGGAGTGCTGGATGCAGTTCTGGGCTCCCCAGCACAAAACAGACATGGACATACTGTCAGGAAAGGGACACCAAGATGATGGATGGACTCCAGCACCTCTCCTATGGGGAAAGGCTGAGAAAGCTGGGACTGTTCACTCTGGAGAAGAAAAGGCTCAGGGGAACTCACCAATGTACATAAACTCCTGCAGGGATGCTGCAAGGAGGATGGATCCAGGCTCTTTCCAGGGGTGCCCAGTGACAGCACAAGAGGTGATGGGCACACACAAACATGGCAGGTTCCCTCTGAACACTTTTCCCTGTGAAGGTGACCACAGGGTTACCCTGTGAGGGTAACTCAGGGGGGTGGTTGAGTCTCCATCCTTGGAGATATCCAAAAGCTTTTCACAGTCTTGGACACTCAGCTAGCTCCGAGTTGATCCCACCTGAGTAGGGGCTTAGATCAGGTGATCACCAGAGGTCCCTCAATGATTCTGTAATTCCCTATAAAGGGAAATGACATCTTCTTACTGAAGAATATGATTATGTAACATTCTGAATGAGATATGACACTTGCCTATAACTCATTGGCATCAATCATTGTATTTAAAAGTGCTTAAATATGCTATAAAAAGAGATTCAGCCTAACACACAATACAGAAATATAGGAAGTTAAAAGAAATTCTCACAGGAAAGGAGAAAATCTACCTTCATGAAAAGCAATTAACACATTTATTTCATAATATTCCAGAATGGGTAGGTATTGAAATTCAACCACACTGAGTTTCACAAAGAAAGATAATTATGGGTATTCATAGGTATTCAACCCTGCAGAATGTGAGACAGAATCTGTAAGTTTTAAAAAGCACAGAAAAAAAGTTCTGCATTTTGCAGATCTCTCTCACCAAGTAACTAAATTAATACAGATTTCCATGCAATTTTGACTTCACAGCTATGAATCAATACATTTTTTCCTACTTTGCTCCACAGGGAAGATATCCATTAGTGCAAGAGGAGAAATAAAGATATTCTGTCCATTCTTTAATCCTACATCTCATAAGACAGAAAAGTATAATTGGAAATACTGTTAGCAATTTTTGTTCTTCACATATAGCCTATTTGCTTCAGGCAGACAAAAAATTTTCTCTCAAAGATTTTCTTTGCTTATGTATTTCACAAAATTAACTGCCTTCCACCAGGTGAGTTATACCTGGCAGACCACGGACCTGTGCTATACCAAGCATCAAGAGAGAATAATCTCTTCCTATAGGAGTGAGTCACAACACACAAAAAGAAAGAACCAGCTGATGAACAGGTCAACCATCATGAGTTCTTTAAATAAAAAGATCCAAGTACACTGGGAAATCAGTTTAAATTAAAAACAAAACAAAACAAAACCCAAAAACACCTAAGTCAGTAAATTAGACAGGAGCAGCATCAGTAGCTTGGAAAAATTAGGTTGTACAATGCTGTGCAAAAAAAAAAAAAAGAAAAAAAAAGAGAAAAAATAGATTAAGAGATTGAAAAGGAACTTATTAAGATAAAATATTTTATATGCAATGTAAAAAGGAAAAAAAAGTCAAATATGTAAAACAGCAAAGGACAGTTCTCAGTACACCATTCTGAAGGGGGTACCTGGTCTTTTCTGCAGATGACAAATAGCCACTTTGGTTTCTGTACATGGCTGCAAATTCCATCTCAAGCACATGAATCCAGCAAAGGAAGGTTCAGCTGACATGCCTCTTGAGGAGGGGCAGTCCCAAGTACAGTTAACAGCCAGCTAGATTCTACTACCTCCTACCTGGCAACAGCTTAACAGTAAACAAACTGTGCAATTTAGATAGGATGCAAAGTTCAAAAGATTATCAAACTAGAGGCATTCAGGCCCCTGAAGGATAGGAAGGAAACCAGCACAGTTTGGGATAGGATTATCACAGCCTGTTGTAGATGAAGGCCAGATAACATGCCTTTGCAAGCAAGTGATACTTTTGGATTACAGTCTGCAAAGGGAGGACTTTTCAAGATAGGCACCTGTGCTGCTTTGTGGGGACACCAGCTTCAGCCAAACCTCTGTGGACACAGTTCAGAAGGACAGCTGAGTTGTCACTGGAATAGTTTTGGATTTTCCACATAGCATAGTCACGAATTTGTATTTCTCTGTCACCACAATCATGAATCACAGTTCTGTGCTGACAATTATAATTCCATCACGGCAATCAAACAATTTACTTTTTTTGGCAATGTTTCAAAAAGTTGTTTTGACAGATCAGAAGCCAGAGGTGCTGTTGTGAACCTATCAAACCCTGAAATAGCCTCACATTTTAAAATGCATAAATGGCCTGTTTTTAAAACAGTACCTTATTTCATTTATCAGTAGATGGCCATAATCCTGATGTAAATTTCTGTTTTGGGATATCTACATTTTAGTGATACTACATTTTAGTGATATCCCAATAATCTGCAATAAAATCCAGCAATCACCTTCTGAAGCATTTCAAAAATTCTGCAAAGGTTACAGCGGGTAATTTATAAAACTTAGCATGCAACCAATAATATTACAAACAGCCATAAGGGGTATAGACAAGCATACTGAAAAAATACTTATTTTCTTTACGTTTGGGAGGGTTGAAAAGATTTCTGTCAATATTTTGATTTTAATGACAAATTTCCATATACCATTAGAACAGAATGAGAACATGAAAGCCAATTTCCAGAGTCTTAATGAATATTTCTATTCGTTAGAGATAGTTAAAATCTAAATCTACAGAAAATATACATCATTCATACAGACAGTTAATTTATATGGGAAATTCTTACTTGGGACTGCCTAAAGCAGTTTGCCACCAGTGTCAAAAAGCCTTCTTTACCAGCATGAGATCCCCACACCAAACCTCCATCCCTCAGAATCTTTGAACTCAAAGACCATCACAGAGTACATAAATTGGTATATTATTACTACATGTAATAATATGAACAGATAATAATTGTAATAACATGTAATAATTGGACTACAGAAGAGTCCAATTAAACTTTTCCATGCTACCTGAGAAGCAGAAATTCTAATCACACGTAAAACCTGCAGCTAGAAGTACCACGCAATGTCATGAAGAGAGTAAAACCTAAACATAAGGAAAATACCCAGAAGTGACATGAACACATTTCCTTTTCAACTGTACATCAACTACTCAGAGCCCCAAAAGAGGAATGTAATGACACCCAATGTAGGTGACTGAACCAATGACACAGCCTCTCTTCATGCCCTCTCTTCCCACATACACAGCACAGAAACTTCCACCTTTGCAAACCTTAACCTTGCAATCTATGGATTCTTCTTTCAGGATCTCAGATGTGTCCCTTTACAAACTACAAATCCAGAGACTGCAGAGGAATACATAAAAATACTTTCTGAAAGAAGAATCTTATAACTGTTCCCGCACAGAACCATGTTCTGGTATGTCCAAGTCTGATCAAAGGTAATAACACTTTTTTCTTTTCCGAGTCAGAAGAGGAAGAGGGAAAAGATTACAATCCCTATCTCCAAAAATCTTCCAGGAATGAACTCTGGCTTTTTTACCTATGAATAAAAACATCAAGTCTCTAAAAGCAATTAGACAATCCATACATTTTTAATGGTACTTTCACAATATATATTTATACTAACAGATTTTACAGCATATAAGGCATTTATCGAACATGTTTTTTTTAAGGAGCAAGGGATATTAAAATAAATTGTCAGGCAGATAAGTTACATAATCTTTGTATTTTTTTCATTAGGAGGCTGCAGAAGAGCATTATCCGTGCTGACAGTGTCTGGGCATTTTGACTAATCTTTTTATAGTGCTTCAACTTAATAATAGCCAAGCCTGGAACACACTCTGTGCCTGATAAGCAGCTCAAACAAATCCAGGAAAAAGCATTTTCTTTGAAGTCACACTAGTTTTTAACACTGGAAATACCATGCACGCTGTAAATTTCATATATTGATCCTGCCAGAGCACCTTCAGCTTGACTATGGACCCTGTCTAAAGGTTGCATTCAGACTGATAGTCACTGTCCAGGAGCATGCCCATTCAAGTTTACCACTGAAGCATTTCTTTAAGTTATTATAGATACATCAATGCAACAGAGACACACTGGAAGTCTTTAAAATCTGTGATTGTATTTCACATCTAAGGTCTCCACACCCTCATGAAAACAGCATGGGAAAATGTCAGGTTTGTAAGGTTGATAAGTTCTTCACAAAGCCCATGTGAACTAGGAAAGAGGAGAGAGCTCACCCAAAGATCTGCAAACTTCACCTCAGCATCTCTGAAGCACTAAAGCTGGGAACACTCTTGTAAGGTGTTGCTACCTCCAGATGGAAGTTTTAACCAGCTCTCCACTAGAAATATTTAAAAAAGTTTCTCCTTAAGGTACTTTGATTTAAGCATAATGGGTTGCGGTGCTCACTTTTCTAATAGTTTAGTGGTTCACACTGTTCGCCTTTTTGGTTTGCCTACTGTTAGGAAAAAAATCAGTTATGCAACTTTATCAAGGTTAAAATAACTCTAAAATATGCCATGTTTGCTGTTTGATAACCACATTCCACTCAGTTCTATTGTAAGGCTGCAATATTTTAAAGGATTAATAATCTATCAATTTCCCAAAACATCCTCTGACTGGGGAAAATACACCACATCTGTTAGCAAGGCACAGTATACCCTTCTGTGTTACAACCTGCACACCTTTGGCACTGACAGCCAAGGCTATAGCCTGTAGCAGAGATGGAATTGCAGTAGAATATGGAGTTTACTCACTTATGAGAGGTACTGGAAATACCCTGGCACATCTGTTGCATGACCAGAGACCATTCAGGAAGCAGATCAAGTATTAGGGTGATATTTGCTCACAGATTTTCTTGGAAGACTACCAAGCTCAGGAAGATAAAACAAGTGTTTGGGATTTAATCCTACCCTGGAACACACAAAAAACCTCTTCCCCATTCCATCAGTGCTCTTTCCCCACACCTAGGTATGGTGACAGCACAAGCTGGCACTTGTTCTACAGGAACAGAGGCACACATGGGAAAGTACCTCAGGGTGGGGATGGTCCCTTCTGAACTCTTCCTCTGCCAGGGAGGCTTTGAGTGATGTCCTGCTCCTCTGCTGATTACCCATCTCACCCAACAGCTCCCTCACACTCACTGGATTTGTGTACACAACTTCAAGCCATGCAGCCCCTCTTATTTCTGCAATTCTCCTTCTGCAATGTTCTTCATCAGATACTAGTTTATAAGTACAGCAGCAGTGGAACACAAATCTGAGAAGGAAGTGCAACATTGTCCTACTGTAAAATTACTAAAAAGTCAGAATTTAAGCCTTTCAGACTTGGTCCTTTCTTCACACGTAAGATTTTGGTGAAATCCTTTGTATGAACTCATTCTTCTGCTTCCTACAAACACCAGCTTTGAAGCCAATTCTTCCTTCTCCTCCCCTAAATTTTAAACACCTTGTTGTTGAAACAAACTAAAAAGTTAGTAATTTTTTCAAGACAAACAACCCATCTGTTTATTCCAGTCAATATTGAAGGATTAAAGAATATGAAGCTGTAGCTAATGCTGTCACATAGAACATCTGTATCCTAAACACTTGACCTCCAAACATCAAGAAGCAGGAGGTATAACGTGTGCACCTAAAGCAGCATGCTATCTCCTGATTTTGTCATGCAGAAAATAATAAAATAAACTTTTCAGATGTTATACACCATCAACTCATGCAGCAAGTGCTAAAAGAACACAATAAACAGTAATATAATACAAATCAGCTGCAATGCTGAACGTATTGCTTTACTATAATACCAGCCCTTACATCATTACAAAATCTCTTAGGCACAGTCTTACTAACAGCAAATTCACAAGGCTCACTTAATGAAAATTATACCAAAGAACATAGCTTGGCTTTTAATTCAAGGATAAAATTTATCTCTTTAGTATGCAATTGAGAAAAATATCATTAAGCTCAGCACTTTACATCTCCTTCACATGCCTGCAGTAATAATTTTAACTGTCCCAACATTAGGCACAGGCATAACTGCTGGTCACATTCAGTCCAACAGGTGTACCAGGTCAGACAACAGCTCTCTATTTCAGCACACCATCTCCACAGTGAATGGCCAGGGGAGCAGGTAACATCAGTGTTAGTACGTAAGGGATAATTCCTCAGAATATGGGGGTTTAAAGCCAGGTAGTGCCTTTGAATTTGGAAGAAAATACAGGTTAGACAATCTAGCTCTTTCTAGATGAACACCTCTTTCTGCAGAATAGATAATTGAACAGGTACAAAGCATTTAAATTCTGATACAAAGTTTCATTTTTAATGATGTATAAAACCGTCTGCAATTACAGGCACCCCACTGTTAACTTGCACATGTTTTCAGTAAAATTCATTATGTTGGCTGTAAAAATATGCCTTGTGTTTACAACAAAGGCTTTCAGAATTGTATAAGTAAGAAGTTGAAGGGATCCAATGAGAGCTTTCATAATTTGGGTATTAAGTTATGCATAAAAATCACATCCTTCCTTGATTCAAGCCTTAAAGGCAATCTCTGCAAATTGTTTTAGAAGGCCCATTTCAGAATAGTAGAACAGAGCTTTTTTGACTACTGCTACCTATTTACAAACATACCACAGGCTACTGTAGATCCTCACAGAATACACAACAGTGTTGCCTCTCTTACTGTATCTTTTATATATATATATATATATATATATATATATATACACCTCAAAGAAACCCCTAACAAAACAAGCCACCAAGCCTAACACCACCTTGCTATGTAAGAACAAGGTTTCTTCTAACTCTCTAGGCAGGTACAACATGACAAATCCACCATGCAAACAGCAAACTGGAAATCTTTCTTTCTTTGGACTTGAAACTTGAAGGCAAAGAAGAGCAGAAGAAATGGGGTAACATGAACTGATAAGTTTCAGTAAAAAAACAGCTTGAACTCTGGAGCTAGCGAACCACAGAGCATAAGTTTTGTGGAGGTCTGAATGGCTTATAACAGAAATCAGATTTTTTTTTGTCTGCTTTCTGCATGACCTTTGGATGGGGCAGGTGAGTACATAAAGACTATCAAGATCCCTGTTTACCCAGACAGGAGTTTAGGAATAGCAAACATCAACTATACACAAGTTCCTGCAATCACACTGTGTCTTGGACAAGAAACATATCCTTTAATTCTTGCCAAAGAAAGATGTAAATTTCAGCTAGAAAGTTCTAATACAGATGGAATGAATTGCAATACACTTATTTTCTATTTTGTCTAATGTATCCAGTCAAGAATGCATTTATTATATCTTCAGGGCTTTGTAGTTTTCCTGTTTATTTTAATAACAGCAGTTTCATGCCTAGAGCTCCGTGTACTGAGATAAAGAGATCAAAGAGATCAAGGCACCTACACGAAAACCCACTGTGCATCATGTGAATCATAGTGCTTCTTGGTCTGTTATAATATTTGCCATTCAGGTATGTACAGCAGTAGCAGCCCACTGTAATATCAGCATATGAGCTGTCTGTAGAGACAGAGGTGCAGGTAAACACAAACTAAGACACCAGCCATTTATTCAAATTCCTCTTGTAGCCATTTTCTCATCATTTAATTGAACACAAGGCTACTGTCCTTCATTGACTGAAAATAAACATGGTGTATAGAAGATAGAGCCAGAAAGGAAGAAGAAGAGCACAACAAAGATGGGGAAAATACAGATACATAAACCATAGGTACAACCTTTACCAGGACGTTTTACCTTCCATTACAGCCAGTACCAGTCACCAAGAGGGAAAGGTCTAATAGAAGCATAGATATTACAGAGAGCTGTTTGAGAAATTAATAGTTAGGGGTTCGCAGCTGCCTACTACATCTCAGACTACTTATGCATCTTCTTCCCTAGAGAGGTGGACTATGATGTTTCTGTGAGGCTTTCATGTTTCACTGAAAACTCAGTGTTTTACCCAAGATCACTGCTGAAGCTGACCCAGCCCTTCTTAGTGACTAGCTAAGGCTCAAACTGCAAAGATGAAGATGAGCAGCAAGCAAATGATGATAAGCAGCTGGGGAAAGTTAGGAGTTTTATGATCTTCTCTGCTATGCCTGCAGTCAAAAAGGGGCCTATTTCTAACCCACCTGTAGCACCGAGTACAAATGTGGACTAAAGACTAAAGAAAGCTTGTTGGGAAAAAAAACCCCACCTAAACAATGACAATGTTGCATGGTCACAGACTCCTTTCAATATCTCCCATGTTAAAATGTCAGAAAGAGAAGGTATTTCTCACAACAAAAGTCTTACTCAGTGCATGAAGGAAACATGAATAAGTAATTTCAAGGAAGCAATGTAAATACTACCTGCTCCAAATATTGACTCCAGTATCAATTCTTTGAGACACTCCATGATCTATGTTATCTTGCAAAGTCTTGAAAATTAAATGTTGAGGGCATAGAAAGCAGTAATCACCATCAATACAACCACAGCCAGAAACTCTGACCAAAAGTAACCTAGGCTTATATGCTGAATTTATGAACCCCACTTACGCTGAAATGCCAATACAGAATTTCTAAGCAATACTTTGAAAAAAGTTACACAGAAATAATGAAATTTAACAATTTTTACTTTAAGAAGAAATATGTATGACATTTCTTTTGTCAGAATCTCCCAGTCACAAACCTACTGTCCTCTAGTATGGCAGGGTACAGCACTTGCTTAACTCTCACGTATTTACTGTGCTTCCTTCTACATTGTTGTCTCCCTCACTAGCTTACTGATTTATTCCACTTACATCATTATTCCATTCTATACCTCAGTGTCTCCTTTCTCTATACAATTAACTCCAGAAACTGTTAACTTTCTTATTCTGCCAACCATTTCCCATGCTTAAAAAACCAAGCTTATAAAGGATATGTCACAGTAAATGGTGTATAAAAAAATGGGCAAAAGGAACAGAGAAGCACTTCAGTTAAACTGGGACAAGACAGACTGCAGATTCAATTTCCTACAAAATGACCTTAATCAAATGATTGTGATTTCATAGCATAACTAAATTAGCAGTTCTCAGTAAAGCCCATAAGGATTACAAATCTAAGACATTCCACTAACTGACAGAGTATGCCATTCTAAAGTATTTATTAAGAATTTGCATAACATCTGATATGGCTTTAATTTCAAATTTATTGAAAATACACACAATCATGTTACACTAAAACATACCCACAATTATAAGAAATAACAGTTTGACTATGGTTTCCAGTGAAAAAGGAGAAAGTTTCTCATGACCTGTTTTCTTTTAGGCAAGGAAGGAAAGTAACCTAATTCATCTAACCTAAACAAACAGTATCACCTTGGCTAAACACAAGTAAAACAACTTCTGCCAATGTTGTTGTCTTACCAATAAATTTTTGTCATTTTCTACTCACCCCACTTCCCCCCTAAATTAATCACCATCTGTTTAATCTCAACTGAGATCTCCATATTTCACGTACTGCAAAGATGAATGTTGGGTATAAACACAGCTCTCAGAGGGAAGGCAATCACTGCTGCAGGGTAACAGGAAAAATGTCTCTACGTGGTTGCAATCGTTAGCCTTTCACCACTCATTCAGAGCAAAGCAGCAAAAAAGTTCAGGTCATTTCCTGACTGGCACAGTAAGTTATAGCAAGATATACATTCTATTAATTTTTAATTGCATTGCTTGAGGACTGAAAGCCCGAATGGGGAATGTTTCTTTTTAAAGCGTAAAGAAGGGCACTGAAACTGCTTACCTCACTCAGCTCTGCAGGGGACTCATTTCCATATTTCATAGCAACTCCAGAATTCATGATTAGACTTCTCAGGGCTTGACGATTTCTGCAGATTGTAATGCTTCAAAGCTTTGAAGCAACTGATTCAATACTTTCTTCTCCAAAATTTTTCTCTCTTATACATTTTGCTCTAGACAGCCATTTTTACTCCACATTGAGAGTTTAAGTTAATGATGCAAGATCTTCTAGAAGAGCCAAACTGGTTTTGACTTCACAGCCTGTCCATTGCTTAGAGAGGCTTGTTAATAATGTGAAGAGCTCAGAGAATGCAGGGAATGAAGTGCTTACCAGGATCCCAGGGCTATCTTAGTCCATCTACAAGGCATGCTTCATCTCTGCTGTCTGCTTTATGCTGCTCTTTTCCACAACTCTGTTAAAGGGCATCTCTCAATGCCGCTGAACAGACTCAGAAAAATTTGATGAGCTTCACACAAGTTCACAGAGAAATTAGAGTGCTGCTATAGTCCTCAGTATTTGGGGAGGCAGAAAGGAAAAGAGAAGAAAGCTCCCTTCCCCGGGAGAAACCAATGCTGCACTTCACGCTAAAGTTTCCCCTGCCAGTGAGCCTGGAGTTTAAGTGGTTTATGATCAAACACAGCTGTCTTGCTGCTGGCTAAAGGGTGCATGGAAGGGGCGGTGCCAAAAGGAGAGCGCAAGTAGGAGGGAAGGAGGGTGGGAGAGAGAGCGAGAGCTACAGAGAGTTCATTTTGGAACTACAGGCATCTCTCCAGCTTTCTGCATACTAATTACTGTACAGAAAACTATAAAGCTAAGTAACAGGAAACGCCACCCAGATAACAATAAATTGGATTCCTATTTCCCTATTCCTGTGTGTAATTAAGTAAGGAAAAATGGGGGGCTGTAGGGGGTGGGGGGTTGTAATGATTTCAAAAGGTCAAAGTAAGCGTGAAAGCACCATTAGAATGCTGCAGATTTGTTATGTTATTATTAACATAACATACTGACATTTTACAAAGAGTTCAGGAGATGGTACTAGAAAAAGGGGAGAAAAATGCATTTGCTTTCAACATTCTGCTAAAAATAGAGGAAAAATCCTTAGTAAACTGGATTTGTGGACATGGTGTACCCCTTACAAGAAACGACAACTCCTTTCCCCCTTTCCTGTGTTCCCTAAAACACAGCCCCACACATTTTTTGATTGGATTCTGATTTGCTTGAGTCAGATGTAGGAAACACAATCCTCTGCAGCTGAAATTTATCTGGCCATCTTAATACAATATATTATTGAAGTGCCAAATTAGTTCAGGAAAAAACCCCAAATATAAGAGTCAGGAATAAATGCTATACAAGCTGTGCCTCTATCCTTGCACTCTGGCAAAAACATTTTCATGGGAAACAATGTACACCAAGAGCAACATTTCGAAAATAATCCCATGAGTTTTTCTTTCTCCTCTGTTAGCCACAGATTAGTATCAGCATGCAGACATAGGGATAATTCACCCCAATTCACTACAAGAAGCACATTAAGATCTAGAATCCAGAAAAGCACACCTATATTGCTCCATGGTGCTACAGACTTGTCACACATCCTGGGTCCCTGTCCTTCCTCCATGCCCAGCACCAGGACCTGTAACATTCCTGTGGCTCATAGGGTAACAGGAATGCCACAATGTTTTACGTTCGTCCTTCAGGTCTCCGGTTGCTTTAGCAGAGTCTGTATTTTGGGGTTTCCTGTTCTCTTTTCATGCCCACATTGCATCACCTCCATTCTCCATTGTTTTCCCCATCGAGTGCAACCTCCCCGTCCCACCTTCACATTCAGGTCTGCCTCTGTGTTCAGTGCTTCTGTGTATATTCCTTCTTACTCTTCTGCTTTGTCTCCCACATATGTTTCCAGTTATGGACCCTGAAATCCCGGCGAAGAGCTGCACTGCTCTCTGCTGGCAGAGGGACGGTGGCTCATGGCACAGGGCGACACTGGGACAGTGTCCCAAGTGCTGTTCCCTCCAGCGGGGAGAGAGGCACAGGCTGCTCCAAACTGCAGCACGGGAACAGCATATCCACAGCAGTGTTGTACACTGATCTCCTGTACATTAAAATGTGATTAACAGGGATCTGTACCCAGAAACAAAGGTGCTGTACAGTGACTCAGCACATTTTTCATAGATAAGTTAAAACCCAACAACTTCCATTCAAAACTTCCTGCAGCTGACACAGTACATTTAAAAATGTTTTATCTTTTCAAAACTATGCCTTCAAAAACAAGGCAGTCTTTCATATTTTGTATCACTACCCATATTAACTTTATTTTCCTGTTTATAATCTGCTCTGATCCTGTCTTCATCCAGCTCTATCATATCTATCACAGGTTTACCAGGACAGGGTTGAACCTCAGTATTAATACTAAGAATAAAGTTCTGAGGTTTTTCCTTTTCTAAAGGAACTCCTATGGGTACAATACACCGCACTTCCCAAGCTCTATCCCTATACTGCCAAATACTTCCTTGCTGACTGTGAACAGGCATTCAGAAATTAAGAGTTCTCATTTATTTTCTTCAAAACTCAAGATTGTTTGTCCATTTCTGGCAGACCAGCCATCAGACAGATCAAAGCACATGATACTACATCCCAACCAGGACACTTCAGGATCTGAACAAGATCCACCCTGCATTCTACACCTAAGCTACACAGGATTTTTTCCTGCCTTTTTCCTACTCTGTGCAGTAACATGGTTGAAAGAGACAGAGACTGACTGAAAAACAACATCAGAATTCACACACAGAGTTAGGGACAGCTTCAATTGTGCCTAAGAACCTGGGAGATACATGCAGGTACTTTCAGAAAAAAGTTTGTTTAACATTAAAAATTAATTACAACTCATGTGCAGATGAATGAAATGGTTAAACCAAACTCTGATTAAAAATTATTTTACTTTAACCCCAGATGACTCCCACTGCAACCTCTGCATACTTGCACTGTGTGGTACAGGATTAGACATTTCTCAGTTGGAAAGCATCAAGTGTTAACTAACCCATAAAAACTGGCAACACTTGTTTCAACATCCTTATAAACTGTGCCGGCATTTCTTTACTGTGAAGGGCTAGTGAAGACTAAGTGTAATAATTCTTCTAAAACAGTCACTATTATATCACATTCTTAAAACAGGAGCATCAAGAACATATCCTGAACATCTGAAGATGTAGAACTTTTCCTGTGTGAAATGTCATTATTGTCTTGCATTTCTCCAAGTCCATTAACTAACCCAATGAAAATGTTACATCCCGAAATCAAATTCCCTGATAGACCTGCCCAAGCTGTCCGCAGGCTGTTTTACCACTTCCAAATACATGTGAGTGACTTAATACAATACCAGGGTACTAAGAACTTTGTTTAAGCCAAAGTGTATTTTCCCACTGGCTTGTGCCAAAGGCAGGCTTCAAAGCAAACAAAAGAAAACCTCAAGTATGCCAATTTTGCTTTGCCAGGAAATGAACAGAGCACCCTGTGACTCAGTGAGAGAGGGGCCTGTTGGACTCAGTCCCTCTCTGCTGTTTGGCAGCTGACTCTTCATTCTCTGTCTTGGTGACTCAGTTCTCTGCCTAGAAGAGCAATGCTTCCTTGCCTTCAGCCTTGTTCCTGCCTCTTTCTTTAGCCTCTACAGGCAGGGAGGGGGTTGGACTGGGAGTGGGAAGAAGAATCATATGTTTCTTAGCCCAAGATGACACATTGTCAGTGGATGCCTCAGTGTGGAAGTAGGTAACAAGAAGATGGACAAACCTGACTAACACAGAGACTTCAGAAACAACATACACCGCATGCTTTGTGTCTGAGACAGATACACTGGCCTGGGCTTCCACTCAATCTCAGGGCATTTCTGATCCATTACTGCCTTATGTACCTCTAAAGTACTCATGATGCACACACTGCTTGTGGTAAGTGCATTTGCACTTGACAGATTCTTCCCAAGATAATTTCAGAATTATGCAGCAACAACCATTGGTGTGGCCAGTTTGCCGATTGTTGAGTTAATAATCCTATGGCCACCCTATTCCATTTGTTTACTCTCATTCAGCTGCAGAAAAAGAATCACTGACATATGTCTGAGATTCACTGAGAATTTCTAGTTTATTGATTGTATCTGAATAAGCATTTAGTAAGATTTCCTCTATCACGTGGTGTGAAAGGATTTTTTGGGACAAGTGACAACTCCGTCATCTCATCTGTACTTCTGAAAGTGCCACAAAATACGCAAAACACTAGCATTCTCATTATTTTATAAGACCTCTCCCTCATAACATGTCTCAGTAATTACAATAGTCTATTTACTTTCAGTTACTGGAGCAGGTGTCACACTTGGCACACATGAATATTCCTTGTTTCAACAGCTGTAGAGTAAAAACTACAGCATAAAAGTAATTATCTACTAAATATGTGCATGTCACATATTCTTCAGCATAGTGTGTACCACTTTCAGAGTTTCACTCAGCATGCAACATGCACCATTAGCTGATCACGATTCCAGGATGTATGAAATAAGGCCTCCTTGGTTGGTTCTGTTTAATTCACTCTGTAATTGAAATGCAAGTAATTGAAGTCCACTGAGCATTTAGTTCCTGTTTGTTCCAATATCATCCCTACAGTTAGAGCAGACTCTAACTCACTCTGCACAATCCAACACACAAATCACACCTATAAGTATTGCAAATCTAGTACAAACAACTTGAGTACAATTTTTTTTCCCTTCTCATTCTTGCATAACACACACCGGCATAGTGCCAAAGCCCAAATTTCCATTAGAAAATAGCACTCAGATTAGTATGATAGCAAAACTTGGAAGCAGATATTCAATACAATATACAAGTTGGATAATGTTTCCAGAAAATTCTTTATTCAATAGCACTAATGCACCATGATTTAAGAGGGAGAGGCTGAAAGGGATGGTAGGCTCATGATGCAAACTGTTCTCATTAGTGACAGTAAAGGTTATGCACATAGGTTGAGAGAAAAAAATCCCACCCATTTGAAACAATTGGAATTAACCTTACACTGAAAAATGAAGCACTGTCTCTGAAGAAAACATGAGCAAATATCTTTCTTTCCTTCAATCAAACCGTCTCAATTAGTCTGAAACAGATAATATGTCTAGAACAATATCATTACAAAACAGCACTTCAATCAGCTACTCTCACCTGTTCACCCTTCCTCAGCTACTCAATCCACTTAAAAACTCACGTCCTTGACCTGACCAGTCTCCTTGGGAGTTCACATTTGATCGCTCTTTCCATCCTCCAGTATTTCACTCCATGAAGCCACTCACCAACCTGTCAAACAAACACTCTCATTTGTGCCATTTCATCCAAGCCTACCATATTCGTTTGTATTCCCACTGACCCCACAAAACCTCAGCATCAGGTCAGGATAGGAAAAGGACTAGGAGTCAATTTGTGCCTGTTATTTATGTTGGTGACTTGTCTGTGGGGACAAGGAGAGACAGTAGCCATTTCTATGTCACAGCCCCCTAGTTATCATCACTTTATTTGCTCCTTGCTTAGAAATACCAACAAGGCCATTCTGTAAACTACAATTCATGCCATCATCCTTCTGCTTAGCGTCCCTTCAAATCCGTAATTCCTCCAGTTATTAACCACAAGAAAACAGTGTGGTTTATTGAAGTTTGAAATTAAGTATTGAAATTAATTCATTTCACTTCAAGTCTCTACTATCTTGGTAGCCAACTTGTATTTCCTCCTGTCTATCAGTTGTGAACTGAACCTCTTCCAAAATTTCTCACTTTTATAGAAAGATTTGCCAGAATCCAGAAAGAGTCCCCTGCTAAGTCTCTCCTATTTTTCCCAATCTCTAATAGTGAGGTTTCTTCTATTCTCTCCTTAATCCTTACTCTCTTTTGGTTCGTGTCTTGTCTTTCAGAGGCTCTCATTTCCAGCTCCAGTTCCCATTCCACAGTTATGATCATGCCTCTGCAAATATTCAGTAGCCCTTGAACTATACCAAGACATCTGCATGTAATTATTTTTCCTAACTCCAAGATTTCTCTCCACTCTGACTTTCATTACCACCAGCACACTGAACACTCAACTCCCTCACTTGGAGTTTTCTGAACCATGGATCTAGGACGATGTGAGTTCCCAAAAAGGAAGAGGATGGATCTTGGCCCCTGGATTACATCAGAACTGTGCTTTGGCACTTCATCCCCCACCTAGCCAAGCATCCCATTTCACCATCTGTGGACAAGATCTCTGAATGTTTAACAGATGAACTGTTGGATAGTTTCTGACTATATGTGTATACACACACACACACACACATATGTACATTTATTTCACCCATTTGTGTATGCACAGTGTGTGACCTTTGTAAATATCTTGTACATACTTTCACAAACAAGTGTGCACACACACATACTCTCATACATGCATGTACATACACTTAGCTATATCTATCCATCTATCTATCCATCTATTTATCTGCCTACCTACCTATGTATATTTGGATCCAGTGAAATGTTCCACTTGAAATATCTGCAGTCCAACTAACTCTGACAAATGCAAAGCAAGCATCTGACAGATCCCTGCTTGAAGCTCCACAAGACTTTAGCTGGCATGAGCACTTAAATTACAAGAATGTCAACTTGTCTGACCACTTAAAGGTTTGGCTTGCTTTCTTTTAGCAGAAATTATAACTAAAATTACATTAACAATGACATGAGCTGAAGTAATATATAAAAAAATTTTAGTGAATCAAACCTTCTAGTTTTCAACCAGATCTATTCTATGATTGTTGTAACTGAATTCCTACAGCCCTCATCTACATTCATTAATTTGATATATTTTGTGTCTGCATAGTTTAGTAGCTGCTTATGAAGTTGGTCTACAGATCACTTCTCAACTCTCTACTAGCCAATAAATACTAGATTTTTTTTTTTTCTAAAGATCTGGTATTTTTGGGTTTTTTCTCTCTGTGGACAGCTAAACATAAAATCCAAACTCTCTGTTCTAACCTGACCTATAGATCTGGTCAATAAAATGAATTTTTTTCCCTTCTAAATGCTTTCCCATATATAATTTAAATCTCCCCAGTGACATTTTTCCTCTACATCTTCCTACATTTAAGTTTCTCATCATAACCTTCAAGGCCATCTTACCTCTGCCTCACTCATGTCTACTTCAACCTTCATACCTGTCAGCTTCATTTTACATTTTGAGGGACAGCAGACAACACTGCTTCAGCATTTATGATCTCTCTTTCTTGTATGGTTTTATTTGATTCGACATCACAAGACATTTTTCTCAAGCCACTTACACTTACTTCAGATGATTACAGAACTAAAATCTTTATTTTCAGGTCTCATCTGGATAGCTCCTTACTTTAAGAAATTATTTGCTTACTGTTTCTAGTGTTTACTTTCAGATAAGGCTCTATCAACCAACTAAACCAAGTAAAATAAACAACCCCATGTCTCATACTAAAAAAATCTTGTTTGTTCTGCCTTCACAATTCAGAATCTTGGCACAAGATAATTCATCATTATGAAAAACACCTACCACCCATGTAGGTGCTATAGAAACAAAGACTTTTCCCTCCTTTTCTATAATGCCTATCAGAAAATCAGTGTCTATGTAAAAATTAGATTCAAACAATAACATGCATTTATAATCTCAAAAAATCAGAGAATAGAGAGATTCGGTGTCTTTTTCTCCAGCCACATTCCTAAAATTATAGTTTAAAGGAGGTAAATGAATACAAACCTGAGTTCAGGAAATTACAGATGCTATTTGGCTTAAAGGCATGAACCTCACTTGAGTATTTCAGTGGGGTGAACTTATTTCATTATGAACTCTTCACAGGACAGACAATGCTCTTCCTGAAAAAACAAAGTTTACTTTGATTGCTTCCTATCAGGAAGAAAGGTGGAGTTTACTAATTCACTGCAACACAGCTACAATCATAAACTGCCTCCCAGATGAGAAGTGATAATGTGGATTTCTAGCCCAAAATGGAGCAATCATGCTGAAACAGTTTTTAACATAAAGTAAGAACAGTAAGCACAAGAGAGCACATGTGCATAAGCACTCCCCTCCCATTTTCACAGTACTAGAACCAAAATAGTTCCCTAAAACTGCTGTGCTGACAACCACACAGTCATTTGAAAAACATTACAACATGAAGAGGAGTGGGGTTTTTTAACAATGGCAGCATCTTGCATTGCCTCAGGTCAGTGTCCCAGGCCTGACAGTGGCAGAGAAATAATTCCAAGGGACAGAAGCATCTTAATCAATTTTACTGTGATACTGACAGGTTTCTATGGGAACTCTGCCTTGCCTTTCTGGGTTGGCAGGATAACAGCTGATTACTCCATTATAACTAAACTAGCACTGAATTGCAAAAACACTTAAGAGAGTCCATTTTCAACTGTGCACTGCAATGAAGATTTTTACTTTATTACCAAAATCCTGGATTTCATGTAACCAGAACACAAGGGGGTAGTGTATGTATAAGAAAAAGGGCAATAAGTCATCTCCCCACCTTTTAAAAAAATGAGGATTCAGAGAAGCTTGGCATTGCCAACTTAAACTCAAGTCAGCAGCTCACACTCAGAGAACAGGCAGAAAATCTGGTGAAAAAGAAAACCTTGTGACAAGAGGTATGCAGCAATCCTTCTGGCACACCAGAACCCAGGAGGGTAATCTTTCTCCACCAGATTAACCCTGGACCTCAGACTCAGCTTGCCACTGCTAATAATAATAATGTTAACACTATGTTCTGTATAGCTGTGTGCAATGATGCTGCCCGTTGTACTAGGTGAATTGCTCTTCATCTCAGACAACTGCAGTGGAAAAATAAATTTGGAAAAGCAAAAGGATCCGAACACCTGCACTAGAGCTAGAACTTCCTTGAGTACAGCAAACAAAACTGGATGCATAAGGGCATTTTCTGAGCAATGAGGGAGAAAAATACAAAGTCCTTGCAACTAAGTTAAATTAGAAGTTTTGAAACCTTCAAAACATCTACTTAAACACCCTTGCTAAGACTCTTTCCTACAGTGCCTGATTGCCACATGCCATTTCACATCATCCAAACTAGGTCAAAACCCATCACTCTCTGTACTTCATATGCTTGTAAGAGAGACTGTTTCACTGTCATGCAAAAGATCCAATTAAAAGCCTCAGTCAAAAAGATCTATTAATAGCCTGCCTGAACAAATGTGACCTGTTCTGACACCCATCACACTGTGCTGTGATTGCCTGCAGATGGAAATAGTAACAGAATTTAAAAAAAATATATATAATTTGCCATTTTCTCACTTCTATCTCTGTTGTAATGCTGGAAATCCAGAAGACAGCAAAACTACATTTCATATAAAACAGATAAGTCCTGGCAGACCTAACCCAGAATGTCCATTTTAAGAGAAAAAATAATAACTGACAATGATTTTAGAGGGCTATAGAAGCCAGGCCTCTATAAACAAAAAGCATAATCCCATTACAGCTGATGCCTGCTTGAGACAAACAATGCTGGCTTGAGATCAAAGAGCTAACAGCTTCCCACACCCCTGAACATAAAGTCTGACAGAAAAAAAGTCTGCCTTTGTGCCTGCTTTTGGACAAGCCAACCCTCCTGAATCTATATTCCAATAATCAGTTCCTGCTTTAATGGAATTCTTGGATTCTATTTTTAGCCTGGCAGAAAGGAAACGATGCTTGGTTTGGAAGCACATGCACAGAAGGCAAGGTTATCCCGGGCACAAAGCTTTTGTAGTAGGCTCAACTGTCCACACCACTAGAATCTTCTATTTCAGGCCTTTCCATTTCAGTTCTAACTGAAGGCATGATTAGGCTACATTTTTATAGCAATGATTTTTATTGGCATTAAAAAGAAATTGCAGTAGAAGCATACAGAATATGGGGAAAGCATGGCTGCAAGGGGAGAAGAGGAAGAGATCCAGCTCCTGTGGTTTATTGTATGTACTGGTTCCCAAACATGGAACAGAGTCCCCAGCCAGTAACTCATGAAAAATCAATCTCTACATAAGCAACCAAATTCCAACACATCCCACAAAATGCCTAGGCACTGGATAAATTCCTCAAAATACACAAAATCTAAGTATTTCCTATCCACACTAGCCTCATGCAGAGGGGCTAGAAAGGCATTACTTTGTCCCATCCAAAAAGAAGTGCCTTGAGAGCCTGGGATACCTGATACTTTGGGGCCCATTTCCCTGACTGTAAGGGAAGGGATGGGGAAGCTGAAGGAGCAGAGCTTCCCACACTAAGGCAAAAATAAAATTATTTTAAAACAGAGTCGATTTGGAGAGAAGGGTTGGGATAAAAGGGGCAAACTTTGCCAGAAAAGGACATACCAATATTAATGAGTTCCAAAATCATAAAAGCGTCAGAAATCAAATGAGAAATTTTGAAGTAGATTCTCATTAGCAGCAAAATGCCAAACAAAAGTAGCCTACAAAACAACCACAGAATTCCCTTTCTCACAGTACAATTCCATGTTCAGACTTCTTGCTACTTTCCCTTAAAAGATCATTTCCCAAAAGAATTTCCACAGGATTACCATTTAATTTACATCTAATGCCTGTAAATTAGCAAAAGAGAAAATGGTTCATATTTAGGAGAGATGCAAGAGTATCCCTAGACTACCACAAATTTCTAAAAATCCCTCTTTCCCTCATCCCCTGCACAAGTATCTTGGCTCTCTTAGGTAACCAGACATTACTTCTTGTTTTAAGGAATCAATTTTAAAACCTACATTTACTTGCTTAGTACAAATGAGCCCAAAATATAGTCTTTAAAAAAAAAAATCACACCATACAGATAAGGTGTACATCTTTTTGGGAGGGTGAATGATACTGTGTTTTTAAGCAGCATAATTTTTAACCTCTAAACACGTTAACATTACACTGACTTGTGCCACATAAAAACTTATATATATTAGATGAACAAGCAGACATCCTTTCATCAAGTAATCTGAATTTCAGTCTTTGTAATGAAAGATTGTTGGTTATGTAGGCACATGCCCTGATAGCCACACAGCAAAGGGCAGTGGAAATATCAGTTGGCTGTCCAACAGTCGAAGTAGGAGGTAAGGTAAGAAGTAACAGAACACTTGATGTTTTGGCAAATTGCAAACACATTTGGCAGATGTGCTGGAGAAAGGTCCAGACAAAGAGATTAAATTCAGTACTTTGAATTTCATCACAGAATATCACATGTGAACATATGCCATATACCAAGAACCTCTGAGATATTCTCTTGCTAAAGTACTAAGTACATTTTACAACATTAAGGAATTACAGGAAATTTTTATATGCTCAATAACATGATAGCAGTATGGAATTTACACGTAAATCACTTAATTTACATTTACATGTACATCAGAGCACATAAATGCTTATTGTGACTCAGAATGAAGCGGAGCATTGATACTGTTTGAAGCAATTATCCAGAACAAGCAGCACTACAGCCTGACATAAATGTAAACACAATGATAATACTAAGTGTGCTCTTTTATACATAAAAGCTATTAATATTAAGTAGACCACAGCAAATTAGGTTTGCCTGATTAAGGAGCAGATCCAGGTAGGAAAGGAAAAGTCATGTGTTCCTGAAAAATGCAATAGTGACTTTCAGGATACTTCTTCTCAGTATAAACTATGTCAACTAAAAAGCATAGCCTTCTCAAAATAGGGGTTCTGTCTGTCATAACTTGCAGCTCAATGCTCTCCAGAAAGAAAAATTAGCAAGGTAGACATTCACTGAGTCTGACTAATAAAGAGATATTGCAGTAGGAATATCTATTGTCAGATAACATGACAACTTCCTAAAACATTGAGTTCTCATCTGTTAGTGATCATGCTGAGAAACTAATGCTAACACAACTATATGTTGATTTGTTACACGTATTTTCAGTTCAACTTTGTACTTCACAAACTTTTGGGCTGTGCACACACTAGAGATGGTATCTGCATTTGATAGAGAGTCCATAGCTAGAACTAAACCAGTTTAGTTGCTTTAATTCTGCTGTACATAAAGCATAGTTTGTCACACAGATGCAAATTAACAGTCCATTCTCAAGCCCAGTGATGTCTTTAGTATCTCCAGATGAGGTTCAGACACATGCAAATCAGACAGGGGGGAGATAAGAAAGAGCATATACCAGAGCAGTTACAAGAAGATGCATTAAGAAAATTTTTGTACTAGTCTGCTGTTTGTCCTTGATGGAGACATTCCAAAAACTAGCTCCTCTTGAGATGAGAAGTGCAGATTTTGCAGGTGGAGCAGTCTGCACCAACACCCTCCCACCTAGACACATCCATCTTGCATTGACAGCCCTGCACAAGATAAAAAGTAGGATTATGCACACTTTGTGGTTGGCCGGAAGAGTGAGATGCTGCAGGAAGAAATTCTGGCAACTCTGTAAATAAGCTCTTCTCTCTGACTAAGAATAACCTCAATGCAGCCATGTGGCATGGCTGCATTGAGGAGGAAATAGCAACGCAGCCTCCTAAACCGTGGTCATAACGAAATTCTACCACACTCTGTTCTCAAAAATACAGCTGTACCCTTCCCCTCTGTAAGTCAACCGTATTGTCATCAAATCTTTGCCAAGTAAAAAAGCTCGCTCTGGCAAGGAAGGTAAAGTTAAAGAGGTTCTAGTATAGCAGGAGTGTCTTTGGATGGAAAAATCAAAGTGTTCTGGATCTCACCAGACCAGGGTAGTTAAAAAAACACCATATATCAACACACTTGGGGTCACATTTTAAAGACTTTTTTCAGCAGACCAGATGTACTTCCAACTAAAATAATACAGATCTTATCATTGTGGCAAATGAAACAGACCCAATGGGTTTTTATTTATGTCAATGAAGTTCTGACAATAAATACATTCATCTGCCCACCTCATTTAGGCAACAGAAACCAGCATTAGGCACACATACATGCATTACCATTTATATCCACACATTCTGCTAAAAAAAAAATCAAGTATATGCTAATCACATGCAAGGACAATAGCAAATCTTATTGCTTCTGCTTATTAAACTTCAGTGGAATTTTAATGTGAAATATGCCTATCATATTGAGATATTGCCTGTGTGATGTTTTCATAGAACAGCAATACTGCGTTTCCTGGATCAGAATTCCGTCTCTCCTTGTGGCACTGTAGGGTGCACACTGAGATCCCATGGCTGCTCCCAAACATCTACATGCACCAACAAATCCTTCTAAATGCTTGAATTCTTTTCTGTCCATGAAGATTTAAATTATTTACAACTCCCAAACACGCACACACATGAGGACTCGTCCTATTGGCACAGATAGGTAGATCATCAGTAAGTGGTGACAAGTCATGTGAAAGCTTAATATTTTAGTCATAAATGTTGGTACCAAGGGGAAGAGTTATAAAGAGGAGCAAGTTCTTAATATTTAAGTTTAATAATGCAAATCTGGAAAATGCTGAAAGAGATTATAAAGATTACAGAATAAATTATTCAGGTAAAACAAATTATTCAGGTGAATTATTCAGGTAAAACAAAAGCTGAATCTGAACACAGCTTAATAAATCAAATTATAGCAAAATGATGCAAAATGAACAATGGTAGAGACGTATGCAATGAGTATAAATGGCTAAATTTCACATAGCACTGTTTAAAAAAATTGCATCACTCCTGTGATAAAGAATAATGCTTCAGAGCAGGCATTATGTTTTGATAAAATGCTGTAGAGCTGCATGTTCCCAAAATTATAAAAATGCATTCTAAAAAAAAAAATTCCCTTATAAATTTTTTTGGTTTCCTAGGCACAGTGGACTGATGTTCATTTAGCTTTTGCAAATGGAAAACCTAAATGTTAAGGACAGCATGGAGACCCTCTGTCTTGACTGAGGAGTATAATCTATGCTGTAGGAGTACGTTATCACCACAGGGGATGTCTTTAGCCTGACTGCACAGTTTAAAATCAAAATGAGGCTAAAAAAAGCCTGCCAGAAAGTAAACTAGGACATTAATAACAAGAATTGACACTTGATTAATTAACTGATTTCAACTTTTAAGAGTGGGAAAGCTGAGAATGAATGCTAGGGAACAGCTTGTTGTCATTGTGGCAAACGCTGCACAGTAAAAGATTAGACGAAGAGACAGAGAAGGAAGAACCTATATTAAATCTCAGCTCTGTGAAGGCTATGTTTATCTCTTTGAAGAGCCTAAATTTAGACTGCAGTAAGCATGCCCCATAGTATTAAATTTTGTGGAAAGATGAATAAATATTGAAACCCAAAGTAAATAATTCTCTCAATTTTCTCTTGCTCCTTTCTCTCTCCAGTTTAATAAAGCCAAAGCAAAAATTTACATATGACCCATGACACCAGTGCTCAGCAGGAGTCAAATGAAGATGTTATTGCATTTGTCTACGTATAAATGAGAGACTGATGACTACCGTGGTTTTGAAAAGTATAGAAGAAATATTGTAAAGCAGAAATGTAACAGATTAAAACAAAGAGCAGGCATCTTTCATGACAAGAAGCATAGAAGAAATATAAATATCACCAAATCATAGAATATCTTGAGTTGGCAAGGACCCAGACAGGATCACTGAGTCCAATTCCTGGCCCTGCACAAAACATTCCAAGAGTCACACCATTTGCCTAAGAGCATTGTCCAAACACTTCTTGAACTCTGTCAGGCTGTTGCTCTGACCACTGCTCAGGGAAACCTTTCCAGTGCTCAACTACCCTGGGGGTAAAAAAACTTTTCCTGATGTCCTCCTCTGACTCAGAAAGCCATGAAACCTGGGAATCTGTATTTTTTATAAGCTTCCTGCATTTTTATTTTGCAGGAACCATCACACTGTGCATTCTTGAGTAACATTGCACACTGCAGCTTTGTATCATATCTCTGTAAATGTGTGACAGCACAAAACTTCCGAATCCTCACTGTACAACCATTAGTAGTTACATTTAAATTACGTTTCTTGCCTTGATGATGAGAACATCACTTAAGGCAGGGTCAGATGTTTTACTGGAGAAACACAATGGGTATTGTTTGTCTTCCATCTCCTCTTAAAGGAGGTATTATATTGGGTGGACTTGATTATTCTTTTACAAATCTACATGTCCTCTGCTCTCACTTCAAATTGCTCTTATTTCCCCACAAGAAATGGAACATACAAACAGAGCTGCTAAATGGCCTATAATTTCTCAATTCCCCCATATTATTCTCTTTATAATACATACGTGCCTGCTTGTTTTCTGCTCCCATATGCTTCTGGTGAGCTCATGATTGAACCACAGCTGATCTCTTATTATCTTCCATAGAAAAAAAAGAGAACACAATTCCTCTAAGAAAATATAAATGTTCTTAAATACTTTTCCCTCTAAAGGAATTTTTAATATCTACATTTTTTTACTCTGCATATGGAAACAGGTCCTGTATCAGCTCATGTTTAGAAACTTGGATAAAACAAGGAAGGTTTTGCGAGCATTGTCAAGATACTTTTCATCTTTTTAAATAATGTGGCTTGAGGACATTGATTTTCCT
Source organism: Molothrus ater (assembly GCF_012460135.2). Classification (NCBI taxonomy): domain Eukaryota; kingdom Metazoa; phylum Chordata; class Aves; order Passeriformes; family Icteridae; genus Molothrus; species Molothrus ater. Next base: position 1,058,319 of record NW_026530821.1, on the reverse strand, counting down.
CTGTTGTCAGCAATCATTTCCATTTTGAGTAGGATGTTGGACCAGACAACCTCCTGAAGTTTCTCTTACAGCTTAAATTATCTTATGATATCATGAACTAGGAGTCTATTCCATCAAAGTCAAGAATGTCAGTGGAGAGTAATTTTTTTAATTAGAAATTTTTCACTTTTGTTTTAGCATCTTTTACTTCTCCACCTAAGCTTCTGTGCAACATAAACCAGAAACATGCTAAAAAATAGGTGGTTTTTTATAAGATGCCTGGGTTAAAATTAAAACACAAACATTATCTCAATACAAATGTGGAACAAGGAAAAAATAATGTCTTAATCCTCCAAAAGTGTTGCCCAAATCACAGTTCCACACTGGTCACTGTGAAGAAAATTTGCCTTTCTCCAGTCAAAACCAGCACACACAGTTATGTGGGCTTTTTAAAATGAAGAATAGCATTTGCCTGTAGAAATAAAAAAGCACACCAAAGGCTTAAAGAAAGTACCAAATAATGTAGTGGGTAGTAATGAAATAATATGTGAAGAATTCTGCTGCACAACACTTTTGAGCAATCTGACACATTTAAAATTAACTGGGAGGACATTTTTATAAACAAACCTTCTGTTAAATTGCATCAGTTAGGAACTTGAGTTTGACCACTCACAGATTCCTACCTTTTTTGACAGAACTTGGTATGAAGCTTTGGAAAAACTATAAGCTAAATTATTAAGATTTTCTGAAAAATAAAGTAAAAATTACTTCAATAAGGGCTCTAAGAGTGGAATAAATATGCTTCTTCAAAAACAAAACCAAAGCAAATCAAACCACCAGTCCTCCTATAAAACTTAAAAGCAGACTTAAATATAAAATAAAATATGCACTTACAGTGTTGGCAAGTTCTAAGTAGCTTCCTCCAACAGAGTTGCTAAAATTTGAGGCCTGAGCTAGAAGTCTTTGCAGAGCAGCCTGTTGAGTCACATTGCTTCTACCATACTCCAACACCTTTTGTAGCATAAAATGACTGTGGAGGTCTGGACTCTGAAGGTCTCTTGCTCCTGAATCATACTCCCAGCTTTCTCTGGCTCCTGATACAGCCCCTAAAATGCAGAAAAGGAAAAACATTCTAGTATGGAATGTCTAGTTCTGTGTATAAAGAAAATACAGAATCTCTCAAGTTGGAAGGCACCCATGAGGATCAACTCTCTGGTCGAACTCAGGTTCAACCTAAACCTAAACCACATAACTAAGAGCATCATCCAGGTGGTTCTTGAATTCTGCCAGGCTTAGTGCTGTGACCACCTCCCTGAGGAGTGTGTTCCAGTCACCAGCCATCATTCCAGAATGAATGGCTTTCAATCATTCCTCTCCCTAACATCCAGTCTGAACTTTCCCTGATGCAGCTTCATTCCCTTTCCTCATGTCCTGTCACTGCTCACCAGAGAGCGGAAATCAGCATCTCTGGGGTCACCCCTCAGCATTCCCTTCTCCAAGGTGAGCAAACCCAGTGACCTCAGCTGCTCCTTGAGACCTTTCACAATCTCGATCTCCCTCCTGTGTACACACTCCCATGGTTTGATGCCTTTCACGTACTGACAAAATACCAAAAATGCACACAGCAGTCAAGGTGGGGCAGCAACAACACAGCGCAGACTGTCTAATGATGCTGATACACCCCAGGACACAGCCCTTCTGGCTGCCAGGGCACTCTGCTAACAAAGAAATAACCCTGACCATTCATTCCAGAAGGAAAAAGAAACAAAACCTCTACTTCCATTACTGCCCATCTTCTGTGTGCTGATAATATCAGGGGAAAAAACCAGTAAAATTTCCAGTGCATAGGTGAATTACTAAATTACAAGATTCAGAAGGAAAACTAAAAGCATTTGCATATGTTATTTAGTACACTGCAAAACCAGTGTTGTTTAGAACAGCTAAGGACTGAGAAATGAGTACCTGATATCAGATTGAAAAGCAGCAGAGATCAAAGAGCAAAAGAGGAAAAACATTAACTTTTTGTTCACTGAATGCCAACAAATAAGGTATCTTTTAGCTGTACAGTTATAGTTTTTTATGTTACCACTACCTTTTTTATTATCTCATGATTACTTGTTTCAACTCAAGTGCCAGACATATCAATCACAAGATGTTTCATTACAAATCAATGCAAGGATATGATCTGGTGGCAAGTGACAAACAATGAATGCTTTGAGAAAGCTTCTGTATCATGAAGTTATAGGGTTCCTGTTTCTCCATGAACAATCCTTCCAATTCCCTATGCACAGAGCTGGGGTTAAACCATAAAACAAGTAGAAGAAAAATTTCTAGTTTTGTCAGTAACTATTTCACCCCTGGCTGCTTCTGATTCCCTTACAAATGTCCCACTCCTATTAAAATTTTGTTAAGTTTTAGATTCAACGATTTCCTATGGCAAAACAATCCAGAGTAGGCACTAGATTATTTAATAACCCTGGGCAGTACTGTAAAATTTCATCTATAGTATAATGAAGATAAAAAAAAAAAAAGTGACTGTCGAAGCATACACTCTGGTTAATAGAAAAGTCAGAATAGAATCCAGAGCTACAGACTAGATCAAAACTCTAAATCAAACATGCAATCATCAAACCATAAGTAGTTACCTGTGAGGCCATCCTATTATTTTAAAAGCTTTTCTTTTTTTGAGCTAGTTTTCTCTCTCAAGTATTAATCAGCATTCTAAGGAAGTGTTTACTAATCAGTGGTTATTACTTACTCAGTACATTACCAGGCAAAATAAATAAACTACACAATGGACTTTTAGGAGAATGTCTCCCCCTCGCCAAGAAAAGTTTGAGATGCAAAAGTACAAGTGGAAAACCAGCCAGAAGGGCTGCAAGGCAGCAACTCATCTGTTGTTTCAGGTCAATACTCTAAGATCCTGTAATGCTGTTACGGATGAAAAGCAGACTTAGGAAACCTGGAGTTGGTTTCCCTGTCTTTGTGCAATGCAAATATTCTAGTCTTGAAACATCGAAGTAGAAAATAAGGCATAATAATTACATTTTATACCAATATAATTACCATGATTCTTTACCATTGGTAGAAGATTAAAGATTAATTCAGTGACTTTCACACCAAGAGCATGCGCCACTGTACTTCATCTAGCTACATGCTGCAGGCTTTCCAACAGACCTTTGCACTGAGATACCAGTACCAGCAGTAATTTATACAGCAGGCAGGGCACTGTGGCTGTGCACAACATTGTGTGTCTCTGCCCTCGTGTGGCTGCAGAACACCAAAAAGCAAAAAAAATCAGCAGCTCACAGACCTGGAGCCACTGAAATGTCTCAGGCATCCAAGGGCAGCAGAGGATCGGTTCTGCCACTTCCCAGGCCTGCCAAAAGCAGGTGGAACAACTCTCTCTGGGCAAGCAGAGACATGGAATTAAGAGAGCTGGCTGTATCACATGGGTACACCTTTTTCCACAGAGCTAAATATGGCACATGTTTCTACAGAGAATATGCACTACATTTCTATTACTCAAAAACCATTGCTCTGCAAAACAGCTTCTACATTCATGCAATTAAGAACAGCAGTTCTGCTGAAGGACCCAAGTGGCTTTCATAGATTGCACCATCTGCTATCAGACTGAATATTCAGCTGGGACAGAAGTCACCTGTCAGTTATAGATGGATCAGGAAACACTGGGGTTTTATTACTACATTATGACTGTATCTTTAACCCAAGTTTTCTTAAAAGTTCATGTCAATATTCCTAATTTAAAATATACATACTAAAAATGGAAGGGGAGATGACTGGAAGGCATTTTCAGTATTTTATTTTGGGCTTAACCCTAGTCCCTAAATTTGCCCACTGTTTTCCCAATAGACTGCAGAACTCTGGCTGTCAAAATGCTGTCCTGGATCGTGCACCTCTCAAATCTCAGCTTTGCAGGGAAACTCTGGAGTCAAAACTGAGATTTCACTTGTAACTAAAAATTTAACCAGGAATTAACAGACAACTCTTGTATCTTGCTGTAATTAACATACAATTCCTCCTCTTACAATACTAATAAAAAATAAGGAAACCTTAGGTATGATGGCTGATAGCTGACCTATAGCTAGTAAATCTGTGTTCAAGATTGGTCTTTGCAGAACAACATAGATCCCACCATAACTTTTCCCTGTTCAGCTACACTTAGAATAACAATAAGCATGAAATTCCTGTATGAAGCGAAACAAAATTATCATGAAAATTCCCAGGTAATAAGCATGCTGGGAAGTTGATGTTACTACAAAGATTAGGCAGAAAGAAAGCATAAATAAATAAATAAATTCATTGCACAATATTTGTATTAGACAAGTAATATAAGAGCACATAATTGTTTTCAAATTACATAAGTAACACTTTAATTCCAGAGTAAGGAAGTTAAAGCAACACTGTCTGGAGTGAATGACTACACAGAGTATTAAAGAATAACAAAGGACAGTTTAGTTTGATGGCACATGAAAGATTCCATAATTACATAAAATTACATAAAATTTCAGTTTGTGAATTGTATCAAAGCTGTTTAAAACAGTCAAGTTGGCTCACAAACACCACTCTGAATAGTGTACCCTGCCCACTTGCACTGAGAATTCCTGCTATCTAAATCTTCCTTTATGACCTGCAAAGCTCTCTGGTCTGTGTTCTGGTACCACCTTGCCACTCTGATCTAAAAGAAAATGGCATTTCATCCTATCTTCCAGCAGTTAACCTTCTGCCCAGGTGGCTTGTATTCTGCAGCAAAGAAACACATGCCTGCTAAAAATACAAGCCAGGATTTTTGGTTTGGTAAAGGCTAATTTTACCAGGCTATGCTGGTGAACCAAGCATTATGTGATTTCTTCATTGATTACAGGCTAGAAAAGATAAACCATCAGGATGGTAGGACACCGAAGATGTATTTGTTTCTGAGAGGACCTGGGGTATCAGGAAAAGCGAGGCACTGTAAAATTAGCTCTGCATCAAGTTCTGAAATGAGTCTGACTTGTGAATGGAGAACATGAAGACAGCTGACAACCTAAGTTGTCAACCAGCTCCTTGGTCACGCAGATTCACCTCACACAGTGAGGAGTCTGATCACTGTTTTCCATGAGGTAGCCATGACATTTAGCTAATTAAACTTCTATGCATTATATTACCAAAACAATGGCTATTTTTCAGTGGTGGTTTTTTTTGTTGTTGTTGTTTTTGTTGGTGGTTTTTTTTCCTCATCTTTCATTCAACAGCTAAATTGTGATAACCTATCACAAAGAGTAGAAATGTTGAATTATTATTATTCAGTGAAGGCAACAGGAAGATTAGTGAAAAGCACCAGCCATTTCAGAGCTCCCTGCCAACTTCAGTAATAATAGTTCTGGAGGTCAGTGCACTGAATGAAGGGGGAAATATACAAAATTAACAAAGAACTGTCATTTTGCACTTGCCAGTCAAGTCAGAGCCTCGAGGAGTAGGTCTAGCTATAAAAAATGCAGGCTGTTCAGGAAGCCGAGAAGAATGATAGTAAATCTTTGGACATTCAAGAAGAATAAGAGTAAATCTTTGAACATTCAAGTCTCCCAAGCTGATGGAAACATAACAAAACCCAAATTAACTTTAAAGAAAATTAAGGAGCTGCATAAGCTCCAATTGCTCAAGCAACATACCAAGTACAGTAAATCAAAATGACTGAAAAGAAGCTGTTCTCATAGAGGGATCAACTTTATACTAATCCAACCTGATTAGGAAAGTGAAAATAATAGTAATATTTGGAGTCTATCACAATTATTTCCACTGTTTTCTACAAAACACTTCCATACAGGGATCAAAGGCCAAAGGTTCTGGCTTCAGCTGGTAGCCTGACAACTCATGCAACTGTTTCCTATTTAACAGGAATCACTCTTTAAAACTTATTTATTCTTTTGCATCAGATGATAAAACAATATGAATGACACCTATGAATGGAACAGCAGCAGAGTGATGATGATAGTAACTGGTCCTCACATGCCCAGCTGGGTGAGAGTGTTTATTAAATACAGAAAGGTATTTGTACATCCATTACAAGTCCTAGGAGAATTCAGGGGGGGAAGGAAATGTATTCCCAACTCAGCATTCAGTCCTAGAGACACTTCACATTAGAATTTTTTGCAAAACTTGTCCAGTGACCAAGAAGGAAATCATTGATGTGGGCAAAGCAGTTATGGGAAATGGAAAATCTCAAGGCAAAGGTCTGTAGGATCACTGTCTAAATTTTTTTCCTCCTACCATGCTTTTTTTCTCGTTTGATGAACACTGCACACAACATACAATGTTAGGCTGTGTTATTTCAGTCCTTTTCTCATTAGTCTTGGGAGTGAGGATAACAAGCTCCAAGGGAAGGAAACCACAGCTACACCCTACACTGACTATAACTAACACAACTTACTCATGGGAGAAATCTCTTTTATGAAATTAGGTCTAAGAGGAAAATTGAACCACACTGATAATTTCTGCTCTGAAAGACTGCTGTCAGCTCACACGTCATCATCCTTTTGTTCCTGAACTACAAGTTCACACATTTGCACTTTCTACTGGTATATTTTGCAAAATCATCACAAAACCTCCACTATATTTCAGGTTCAGTGAAGAACCCCCAACACTGGTACATTCAAAATTTGGGAATTCTCCAATTTTGTGCTGCCCATCTGACTCACTACAGGGTATCATTATAGCATAAATTTCAGAAAAACTTAAATGCACATTAAAAAAATCGGAACAGTCTGCAACATAACCAGAACTCTTACTTACCAAGTAATACTATCTCTTTTTTTTAGGCTTTTGGATTTTAATTTTTTACATTCCATTACATATTTTTCTAAGCAGATTTCTATCACTTACAAAAAACTACATCAAATCTTAAGAAAAATAAATCAAACAGCTAAATGAAAATTAGGATAGATAAGTGAATAAGCTTGCCAAAAGCAAAACCATAAAGTAGGCAAGGTAATTCATAAAGCCTTGAGAAAGCAAAACACAGAGACATATCTAGTTAAAGACGAAGTTTCTCTCATTATGATTTCCCAGTCACTCAACACAGCTTTTGGATGAAGAAGCTGGATTTATAAATCAGTAGTCCAAACCATATCTATTAACAAATGTGTGTGGAATTTCCATCAATTTGCCTTCTTCAAATTTATTTCAGTTACTGGAGAAATGCATCTATGTAAAGTATCATGATTTCAGTACTTTCCAGCAGGCTGGCATTGGCCATATAGGAAACAGTTACATAGAAAACAAAATAAAAGTACACTATCCATAACACCTTCATATACTTGTCCTTGACTCAGAGATTATTCAAGACTATCCTTGAGACCAGATAACCATTTGCTCTATTCAGACATAAGAAACAGTGGATGGGGATGACTGCTCAACAAGAAGGTGACTTCTAGAAACCAAAGTCTTCTAGTACCCAGTATTGTTTAAGCACCTTAACTAAATTTTGCCAGAACTCTGCTGGCTAACAACTGCATTGTATTCAGGAACTCAATCTAGAATTTAAGTTGAATTTTCTATTAAGGCAGAAAACAATCATTTTTTCCCCTGAAAATTAGTGATCTCTAGTAAAGAGGGAAGTATATAGTATATAGGAAAAAGAGTACATAAAACCTGAAGTCATACAGAAGATAGTGGAAGTTGAACCTACCTTTCAGGTACAGTTTTTGTACCATATGCACTGTACTTCTAAAAAAAGTTGTCTTTCCTTACCTGGAAATTTATAGGTGAATAACCAGCTTCCTCCCTGAATACCTTCCACTCAAGACAACCTCACTTTAGATCTGACTTGAATACACATGTATCCAAGCAAACAAACCCAGAGTTTGTTGCCTGTCAGTTTCATTTTGTTCCTTTTTCATGAACCTTAGTATGTCAGAGCCACATTAAAAGCAGGCAGGTGAAGATCACATCACAGAAGTCAGGAGAGTTAAAGCAGAAATGCGCTGAGAAGCAGCCCTTGATTTACAAAAGCTGAAGTGCAGGATGTGTGACAGTACCCATCTTGTGCCAAATGACGAATGCCTTCTATGAAAACCCCAGCAGCCTTTCAGTTTCTCAAGCTGATCACAGTTTGCATGGAAAGCATAAACTGGGACAAAACTGAGGAAGTGATGTTGTAATCCAGTTCCAAACCATATGGGAAACACAAACCACAGCTCCGTGTGTTACCACTGAAGCTGACCAGGAGCACAGACAGCAGTGCCCTGAAACAAGCCTGATCTGTGGTGCTTTGCAGAGCTAGTCGAGGCCAGCCCTTCTATCAACTCTGGTTAACAGCAGCTCTCAGGAACAGCAGCTTTCTGTTTCCCCAATTCTACCTACTCAGCTGCCTGTCCTTCCACTTTCCTCTCAAAATGTTAGAGTGTTTGGTAATTTCAAGGGCATTTGGTGTCAAAGTATCAAATACACTGAATTCCTGTAACTTTTATGGAAGGCACAGAGGTGACTGACTCTTGTTAGTGCTTCTACTGAGGAAGGTAACACAGCACAATGCAATGCTCAGCCTTGACTAGATACACTGGGGGGAGGTGGGGCAGGGGGGAGAGAGGAAAAACCCCTGCATGCAAGGAAGGAAGGAAGGAAACTTCAGGAAAGCAAGAAGAGTTTGTTCCTCATACAATGGAAGGGCAAGATGTGATACTCCAGGTGGCAGGCCATGGTGAACACTAAAGACTTGCACGTGTTCAGAGGCTCAGTCCTGCAAGACAGGGGTAGAGGGAGTGAAGCCATGCGTGTGTGAGCTAGTGCAACTATCTCTAATTCTAAATCCCTGAGCTGAAATTTAATATGCAAGCATTGTTACATGATCACTCAGACTCTACAATCTTCTAAGGGACCGTGCTAAGGGACAGAATTATCATTTAACAATAAAGTCTGGTCTAATACAGATTAGCTGTTCTTACATTTTACAAATATTCAAACCAGAAGAAAGATTCAACCAAGTTTGGTTTTGTATCAGACACCAGGGATCCCTGCAGGGATCACTTCTATCCTGTATAGATTTGCTGGTGTTTAATGCATACTATGTATTATGATTTTAGTAAGATTCATCAGCTGTCAATTATAAACCTCCAGAAATTCAGGTTCATTTTAAGGATGCTCATGGAACTTAAATTCTCTGTTTATTAAAGAAAAGAAAAGTTACCTATATTCTGCTGCTTTGCACAGAGACAGTGGTATCAAAAGATTATTTAAACGTAATAAATTAAACCACTTACAGTTAACAGGAGTTTGTATGCGTTTAAATTTGGCAGAAACTCAAAGCTTTTCTAGTTAAACATGTCTAAGGGTGAAACTTTGCTCATAAATTTCAAGAAAATCTGCAACATGCCTTTGCGTCCATATGAGCTCTGTAGTTTTTAATTAAATACAGCATAAATAAATGTAATCAGTGCATCAGTTTCTCAAGAGCAATTTATTTGCAGTAAGATCAAACATGGAATTAATGTAAAACAAAAATAATGATTTTTCAGTCTCACTGGTCTGCCTCTCCTATTTACCCATAAGCTTAATTTAAAGTTGAATTCCTACCATTCATTTGATTATTTCTCATGCTTGATCCACTATGCAAATAAATTATCATAGCAAGTTTTCAGGGGACTTATTTTCAGTAAAGAAAGGGGAATTGGCTATGAATTAATTACTAAGTACTAACCTACAGCCAAAAATTGGTAAAGGACTCTTGTATTCGTGACTGTTTATCTAGAATATGAAATCAGATCAATAAATACATGCAGTTACAGGAAACCAAGAATTTACTAATATATAGTGCCATTTCTTGTTCATCTGCCATGTCAATTGGTGCTAGAAATAGGCAATTTTTTATCAAGGGGAAAAAATGGCAATTTGCTCCTTGCAAAGAGCTAGACAGATCTATACAATGCATAATACAGATAATTCTAATGCTAGCTTTTATAAAAGACATACAAAGCTATACAACACTGAAAAGGCTAACAGAAGCCACAACTGTTCAGGCAACTCCCTGCTTTAAATATTAGAGATGTAGTTCTGCTGCGTTGAAGTTTTCATGTGCCAAGCAATCCACCTCCACCACTCACTACATTATTCAGACAGATTTACTGTACACATCATAGCCCTCACTCTCCACAGCTGGACAGATCAATCCACAGATTTGATCAGTAACTGACATTCTTCCTGCATTTCCTATTGAAACGATTTACTAAAGAGTCAGGTCACATTTGGTGACTGCAAGACTCCAGCAACACTTTCAAAAGTTATTTTATTAATTTCTTAAAACTGTATCTTAAAATTCAAGAATGTCAACAGAGTTTACATTCCATTTCACTTATTGGAAAATAACTGGTTATTACTTGCAAATTATTGTTAAAGCTCCTGCTGACATTAATAGTGTAGGATAAGAATGACAACACATTATAACAACTTTGAATTACTGATTAATAAATATCAAAAAGCCTAATTCTGGTAACTTAGAAAACTTCCTTTCTTGTGCACTTGAATAAAACATCAAACTTTTAAATCTATACGCTCATTTGCTCTTTAGGATGGTAGATATGGATGCAGGCTTGGCTTATTGAGGACATACATGAGTGAGTATTAATAAATCTGAGTCCTGTATCTTGATTAAAAGAGTCAACCAATTTCCTCACTCCTGCATCCCACCTGGAAACACAGGCGTAAACATTTGTTGGGCAAAGTTGGACCAAATTATTTGAAAAATCTTATCAATGATAAAATGGATGAGATGAAGTTCAATAGTAGATTAGATGCAATTACTTGCAACTTTTTTTCCAAGCTATTATCATCATAATGAAAGCAAAACTTATATAGCAAAGGTTTTGTTTCTTTTTTTAGGAATTTGGAACAGCTCCAAGAAAAGGCAGCACAAAATGCTGCCTGACTGGTAATCTCTGCACAATTACACGCAAACTTGCAGTGTAAAAACATTCATGTCAGAGGCTGGATTCCTTTGTTTCAGATCACCAGGACACCTGCTACTCAATAACTGTCAAAAGAGTTTTGAAATGCTATCATTTATGTGCCCCACATCAATATATGATATCAGCTTTAAATATCAGCAACTCATACCCTATGTGGAAATCAGTCTTAAAAAAAAGGCCTGTAAACTATCTTTGAAAATGAAGTTTAATTAAAAGTGTATTGACCAGAAAAAAAATGGTAACACAAAACAAAACACAAACAAAGAACATCCACCAAGCTCATGTTTGAATATGTACATGATATCTCTTGTCTCAAGCAATGCTTAGAAAGCAACAACAAAGACTCAATAATAACAAAATCAATTCTTTGATCACTATTGAGCATATAAATGAGCCCTCAAAGACATGAAAGGCACAGAAACATGAGGAAGGCACAGAAAGGCACAGGTCATAATTCAAGCTTGATTGCAAGTGTAATTCCTCAGCTGCCATTATGTTCATACCACAGGCTAGGTTTATATCATAGAAATGTACTGCAGCGCTGTTTCCTTGACTCTTTGAAAAGAAAGCTATGTAGTAGCTATGTAGCTATACAGTGATTTTCATTTACAACCAAATAAAAAAGAGTTGCATCCTAAATGCTCATCTTTACTATTTCCTCCCATCCTTTTTTTCGGGGGGGAGCATCTCTGCATATTTTCTAAGATTCTTGCAAGAGTCAAGGCAGGACAAGGACAAATCCCATAATTCCCCATAGCTCTAGAAGTACTGTGCAGTAAGATAGTCACACTTGATTAGCAGAGCAAAATATATCAAGGCAGGAAATTCAAACATCCTCTGATCTTAACTTTTGGGGAAAAAAGAGGAAAGGAAAAATAGGTTAACTCACCAGCTTCAAAAATGAATTAAATTATTCTTGTAAAACTAACAGCAACTGAAGAATAGGGGGAAAAAAAGTAGTTGGGATTGAATTCTATACACTAATAAATTTGGAAGTTCATATTTGAATACCTTTTGGCAGAATGAGTAAGATTCTTTGTGGAATAAATTTTGAGACTATTACGTTGGCCTTTCTCTTATCAAGTTTAGGAGATGTCTGTCACCTCTGATTACTACAAATCATAATTACTTGGCTGGTTTGTCTAAGAAAGAAGATTTTAAACCCCAGAAATCTGGTCAGCATACAGGGAAGCTTTGCATAGCCATCTGAGGGCAGAACAGCAACTCTGTTTTGCAGAAAAATACAAGTGTGTCAGCACTAAAAAAGCAGGCAACAGAAGATAATTGCATGAGCAAAGGGAACACACAATATCCTTAAAGAAAAAAATGGCACAAACTTGGTTTTAAAATACTGTCTGACAGCTCCAGAAAGAGATTCACAGGCTGGAAATCAATTGAGCACAAGCCTTACAAAAATTTCACTAAAGAAAGTGATGGGAGAAATGGGCATAGGAACGACAGAGTTTTGCAATTCAAGAATATATATGAAAAAAACATAAACAGAAGAAACACTATCAACGAACTACCTCTATAACAAAATATTACTATGAAGCTATAAAATATGAGATGGCAGATAAACAGAACTATGAAACAGATTTGCTGTGCTGAGAAGTCAAAATGAAAAGCCAAGGAGCCTGTGACAATAGGATAAGGGAATAGTACAGTCTATCTAAAAAGCAAAAAGATAAGGAGTTCACCAAGGATACAAAGTAAACAAGGATAATTTGAATTTCTGAGATGACTAGCCAAAAACACGTGCAAAGTGACCATAAGACAGAACATGCTAATCCCATACCTTCAAAGCTAATAAGTAAGTAAATTAATAGATCAAACCACCAAAATCAACACATGCCCAGTTTTACTTTCTATGAAGCTGACTACTGACAAGATAAAGACAGGTGTGACTGATCAGTAAACCCCTACTATGGGAGCAGGATTAGAGATGGGCCAGGGTGATGTGCCCATGAAGCTCAGGGAAGGATGTGGGCTGGGACTGATCACAGCTGTTGCAAAAAAGCTGGCTTGATCTCAACACCAAAAGGACCTTAGGGTGAGTTTTGCTTCAGATAAACCATAAACAGCTGAGAGAATCAATTGGTGCTGTATTTCTCCCTGCGTTCACTAAGAGTGTGAATGTCTTGCTGAGTTAGCCAAGCCAGTGCGGAGTACTTGTATACAAAGCTTAGCCTCACTGGTATTATGATTGACCTGTGCCCTGCAATTGCTCTCCTCTGTTATGTGTGACTTGTGTCTGTATTGTTTTCAGTATGCTTTGCATCCACGCTGCTAAAACAGAAATCCCATGTACCATCAACTACCTTCAAATAAATAAATAAATCTGACGTTAAACATTATACCGGGCAACAAGTCAATAACATGACCTTGACATAACCCTGACATAATATGAGAAGCTGGAATAGCACAACTCTCCAGATGTATGAAGCACATCCGACAATAAAAAATATTGTCAAATTAATTTAAAACACTTCAAAGAAAAACTATTGGGAAGACTAATGGAAGATTTCCAGTTTAAAAAGTGTTTTAAAACATGTAGGCTCATATAGCCCAAAGAAAAGGCTGAAGAGACATAGCTCCAACTAAACACCATCAGAGGTTGATGCTGTTTTTGTGAAGAATGGACACAGGTCAGTTCCATGGTCACCAGCCAGCAGTCACTTATAGCCAGCATGCACCTGTTGTAAGGAACTGGGGAATGGACAGCATCCTCAGCTTTTTCCACAAAACACCACACTTTGCCATCTTTGACCCCAAAATGTGTGTACTTTAGTCTCTTCCATTTTTTACAGGGTGAAAGGAAGCATTCTGCAGGTGTTAACATTTCTGACCTAATGCTGACTGGCATAGTGCTATCAAGGACTGGGCTCAATGACACAAGATAATCCCTTCCCATCCTGCTTTCCTATGGATGGAATAGCACTTTTTTTTTTTTTTGGTTGGTTTGAGTTTTTTGGGAGGGGTGTGGTTTGTTTTTGTCGTTGGCTTCTTTTGGTTTGGTTGGTTCTGCTTTTTGATTTTGTTGGTTTTCAACCAGATGGAGAAGTATTTTTGTATTCTCTAAATCATAGGGTTCTTCCAGCATTCAGATCTCTCACTAAGTGGAACAATTTTTAAAGCATCCAAGAAACATTAGTTCCTACCCTGTATTATGACTGGAACCAAGATTAAGTCTTCCCTCATTTTTCAGTTTTACCTACATACCTGCCTGTGCTTTACAGAGAACAAAGAACTCCGTGGATCTTCAGTTACCAGCCCTTACCCTTCCAAGGGAGTCTGTTCTCTTGTGCAATTTACATTTTTAGAAGAGAATGCTCTGCACACATTCTAGTTTACATTCTGATTACAAGTCTGCAACCATTACAATAGCACTCTAGTATATGATGAAATTATGCAAAGACAGATTCACAAAGCCCTGTAGGGGCAACCCTAATGCCAGTGAAATCAGTAACAAACACCTCACAGTTACCTTTTGTTAAATTACACCCACAGGACATTAAAAAGTCATACCTACCTAAACTGTTATTGCTGCCAGTTGGCCAGGAAGCTACTCTATCCCTTAACTTTTTCTTTTTACAAGAATCATCCGATTTCAAAGAAAGATCCACTTCCTCCTTCTTGATTTCCTGTACCAGTTCCATGTGGCACTGACTAAAATCCTGGAAGGAAATTTTTCCATTTTCATCTGCTCCCAGCTGGTGCATGATCTCTGCAACAGACGCTTCCATATTCAGCTGGCGGCACACCATCAGCAAGTCATTCCTAAAGATATTTTTAGAGGGAAAATGGGGGTGGGGAAGATTGGAAAAGTGGAAATAGAGAAAACAAAAAAACAACAACTTAGTTTCAAAGAAAAGGAATACTAGCCCTGTTTAATCTGGATACACATTAATGCACAGGCATTTAAAACCAATAGACCAACTGCTGAAGGAAACAAAATCTTGAAACAATTTCTCCAGCATGTGAATGATGCGTATTTATCAAATGACAAATAAACACATTCTAAATAAAATGTGGGCAAACCAATTCAACCAGATCTGAAGAAACAGCTGCTCTACGCTACCAAATCTTCTGGGTGTCCCATTCTCTCTGATTAGAAATTTTTTTTTAAAAAAATACCACTACTTTGCTACTCTCACATTTCACTGCTTCTTTCCTGCCATCCTTTTCTTAAACACTTTTTGAACTGGATTGCACAGTACTACCATACCAATTTATACCACAAATACCATGAGTGTGTTTCTATGTTACGGCTTTTTTTAAACAGCATAAAAGCATATAGCTTATTTGTGTGTTGAACAAAATCTTTCAGTAGAAGGGAGGCAAAGGAAATGTGTAATATTACTATTATGTGAATTATTAGTAGATTTAATAGTATTATTATTATTTCATTACTAGTATCAGGGTATCATTCAGAAGGTTTCTGTGAAAACATGATACATTGAAATACCCAAAGTTCTCACATGAAGAGCTTCAATGAAGTAATTTATTATCAGAATCAAGGCCCATTCTATTCTAGAGAAAGAAATTGAACATCAGGTGGAGCTCTGTAAGTCTCTTCTATGCAGAAATTCCAGAGCTGCAGAAACAGAATTCTTGTCATAAAATTGGATAATAATGATCATAGTAACAAAAGTAATAGTAATGATGATGAGAATGATGATAATAATGACAATAATAATGATGATGATGATAATAATGATAGTGATAACAGCATAACCATGAAGTTTAAAAACAAACAAAACCCCAACAACAAAAATATCAGAAAGCAACCAAATCTCTGCTTATGACAAGAAATAACTTTATTATAGAAGAATTAATCACACAGGCCAAACATAAGCTATTATTACTTGCAGTTCAGTTTTTGCTCAGAGTTTTGCTCTTAGATTTGAATCTGAACAATTAATAAATAATCTCCATGGCTCAGTTCCTTGTTTTTAAAAATTAAAACAACACAAATACAATCTCACAAGGATGTTCCAAAGAAAAATCAGGATGAGAGCACATTCAAATTTTTACCTGAGGAGTGACAAATACAATTCACTATGTCTATTCTCTTGGAACAGATCAGACATAGCCTCAGATTGAGGGATTCTGCAGAGGTGTGCTAATTTTGAAATGAGTACCAGGAGAAGCAGGGCAGGGTGATTTTGCCATGGAATTCCAGAACACAGGTCAGTTGCCCTGGTTCCAGAAGAATTAATCTGCTATACTGGGGCAGGAGGAGGCTGTGGTACTAGTAGCACACCTTACACGGCCCTGCTCATGACAATTGTAAAACTTCTATTTCACTACAGCCCACAGGGACATGTCCAAACCCAGTTCTGGTTCCGTACAATCTAAAGGTGTTACACAAATGCAAACTGATTTATAAAGGAAATCTCTCAAAGATTGTTCCACTACATAACACCAAGGAGAAAACACGTATTTTCTTAAAACTATTTAAAACTTCAGCTAGTAAAAAGGTATCATCATTTTGCCCGGAAATATTTAATCCTTGCTAACACAACTTGCAGGCTAGGTGCAGAAACACCTTTGAAGAGGGAAGGCAAAATTATAAATGCAGCCAAGCTCCCTAGAGGCAAATAGAGTAAATAAACAAACAGTGTAGGAAAACCTGTTCCATGCAGTGGTGTCATGAGTCACTTCTAGACCAATACTGTAGTTAAACAGTAATCTATCTGAAGCATTAATTTTGAAATGACTAATCTAAAAAGGACTGACCACCAGAGCACTCAGAGGCAATAAGAAGTTGCTTATCTAAAAGATGTACTAAAGTTACTCCAGATCACTTCTGTTCTTGGTAGGAGGCTGTTTAGTTTAGGTCCCTGGTGCAGCCACCAATCTCCAGAGCATCCTGGACCCACTGCTCCATTTGCTCTGACTCTCATAGCAAGTCAAGGCCCTCACTACTTAAACCACAGAATCACATCAGCTCTGCAGCTTTGACTTTTCTATGAGCAACTGCAGGCAAACAATCCTGGCAGCAATCTCAGAACTGCTCGTCTGCAGTCAGAAAAGCTCACAGAATGACACCTTTCGTTTGGAATAAAATTCTAACAGAGTTCTAGATGGGTAAAGAAATTATAAGGTAAGAGGCTCCAAGCATCACGAGGCAGGCTGCATCAAAATGCTTATTTCTCAATCTGGATGAACAGAAGTAATGCACAATAAATCCAAAGTCATCTGAAATGCCAAGAAAGCAGAAACCACAGTGAGTGTGCATCACAGAAGCCCTCTATGACACTATAATCTCTGGCAAAAAAAACATCTCAAGGTTAGCACCCAGCTACAGAGAGCACTTTGAAAGGTTATCAGACTAAAAGACAGTGTTCACTGCTGTCTGAAAAACATGAATAAAAACAACGTCCTTACCTACAGGGGGAGCTGGATGGAGAATTTATGTAGTTCTGTGGTCCACCCAAGGCAAGATACATGTATTGACTTTACAGAAGGGAAGAAAACTGTTCAAAAAATTCACTAGCAGATGGAAATAGGTAGTAGGTAGACTAGGAAAGAAGACAAACACCCACAGCAGTTCTTACTTAATATGTTTTCTTGAAGAAATAATTTCCAGAACCAGCAACAACCACAAAAAAGAAATTTCTGTTGTCTAATGAATTTAGCCTTGGAAGCAGATTTCATTACCTTTGTCATTATCTAAACAATTACATCTCCACAGACCTTTTCACACAGAAATACCTTAAGAGGTTATTTTTTGCTCTCCAATTTCCTCAATTATTACCAGTTTTGATGGTTTAAAAATACAGAAGCTATTACTTTATGAGGCATGGATCATCCTGATAAGACTAAGTCAGCATTTCCATATTATCTTAAAAGATAATTTCTATATTATCTTTTAAAGGAAGTGGTAGGGCAAGACTGAAGTTACAGCTTATGAAGGAATAATGAGGACAGCTTCAGAATTGCTGGAATTTTCCACCTGCTGCAACCTGGATGTCCTTACAAAAGGGCAAAGAATGAAGAAACACAAGTTTCCTGCAACAATACATCTACCTGAAAGTTATTCTTAGGAAAAAAGGCCTGAAGTTCCCATCTCAGCTTAATAAACTGCATCATGACCATGACTGATATTCATACATGAAACAATTGATAAATTGATGTGTAAACAATTTTTATGTGTATATTTGGAATACTGTCTGCATTGATAAATAAAATGCATTTTGTTTCAGGAGTATTTTCTTTGGGTTTACCTCCTAGTGCCAGACTATGTTGTAGTATTAATCAACCCTTTTTAAAATGAAAGTATAAGATACACAGTAACACCCATGTTGTTCACTTTTAATGTAAAACTCCATTTCCTTATGGATGTCCCAATGCTCCCTATTTTCTGTGTATCAAAAGCATTGTCAGCACCGGGCAATAGTTGTAAATGAGCCATTTCAGTGCAGCTGATGTGTTTGGCAAGGCATGAATAATGTGAGGCAGGATGGGATGGAGAACAGGCACATCAGCTGGACACGCTTGTTAAAATGCTGAGCAGCAATACCGTTGATACTGGGATTTGAAAACTCACACTGAAGCTTCAGTTTTAACATCTCATTGTGATCAGGAAGGGAATTCATGCAGATGGATTTTTTCATGCTGCATGAAAACTTAGGAAGACATAAGAGCATTGACTGACATTTGATAGTTTCATAGGACTTTTTTTCTATATTTGTGCCCATTTATGAAGGAATTAAAGCAAAGTGTAAACATAAAGTTGAAAGAAATGGGGGGAAAAGGTCACTAGACCAGACTGCAGTCCCACAAGGGGATATTTACTCTGCAGCCACTGAGTTCTGTAAAATAGAAGTCTATATGGCACTAAATGGGATCTTGCACATTTGCCCGATTATAAGCACAAGAGACAAATTATGTAACTCAGCAGACAAACTATTAAACAGAGGAAAACAGGCAAGTAAGACCTACCAGTGCAGAAAACATACCAGACTCAAAAAAGTATCATCACTCATGGAGAGGTGTCTAAGCTGCTTTTTAAGAATGCCATAACCTCCATGTGTGCTCTGTCCTAGCACTTCACTGCTCTCTTCTGCAAGTTTCCTTATTTCAATCTTCCAAGATACAATTCGGATTGTTGCTTCAAAAAGGAAGTTAACACACTGTTTTCTGACATTACAGTGTGTTGCAGTATGAAGCAATATCCTGTTTTAGCTATCCCAGTCTCCCAGGTGTGCCAACCTCTCCCTTCCTCTCCCCCTTGCCCCCTTGCTAAGTGCTGTCTCTGTCAATCTTAACATTCCAGCATGGGCATCATCTGGTTGGTCAAGTTCAAAAGATGCTTCTCAGCCCTGGGGTCATCGGCCAGTCTAGGTGTCATTGTCCCCTGAGACTCCCACCCTTCCCACCTGGATGGTGGCACACCTGCCCCTTCCCCTCCCCCTTTCCCTGGGCTTAAAAAGACATGGGACCATGTGATCTGGGTTCTGTTGGAGCCATCGCAACATTCAGAGGCCTGTGTGCCCAGGAATAAAACTTTGGATTAACTCTCCGGCAGAATCCGTCTCCTTTTCCTCTTCACCTCGCCTAAAGCCTTTCCATTAGAGGTAAAAACTGAATTCCTGCTTGCCTGGACTTGTTCCAAGTGCCAGCTGCAACATACAGCCAGCCAGGGGTGTCTCTGAGGTGAAACACCACAGCTGCCACCTCTGGTCAGGCAGCAAGGGCCAGAAGAGCCCAGGCACGTTCCATCCGGTAATATTGGGATCATATTCCAATAACAGTGGGTAAGAAAAAGAGTCTTTACATATTTAAAGCCTGTAATCAGATGTTCCACCTTCTTTTGAGTAACGAACCTCATTTTTTGTACTTCAATCATCATAAGTTGCTCTTGTCTTTCTCTAAATGTTCCACCAACTGAATCGATGACAGCACACAGAACTAGACACCAGCTTAAAGCACACACTGAAAAGAGACTAGAAGGTGAAAGGAGAAGTTCTGTTCTGCAACAGAACAATTCTGTTAGTTCAAGTTAAACTTGAGAACCACCATAAATTTCACAAAGTTTTACATCTAGCACACATCCTGTATGTGCACCACCAAATGTGCTAATGTCTGCTTATTCCTACTTTATGTCATTTGATTTGTTTTCAAGCAATAGCTTCATCTGTCAGCACCAATTGCGACTCTTACCCCACAGCAAGTCTACAATTTTCCTTAGCTTGATGTCATCTCAGATTTAAGAAAGTTTACCCATTATCATGTCATCCTTATCATTAATCCTTAATAATGCTTGATAATGATTTGATCCAGGCCATCCTTCTGATTTCAATTTGATATAGTATTTTATTTGTCAACCAAAGCACAGGTGTCTAATGAGCTCCAAGTATAGCTCAGAAAAAAACTTGAACAAACTGAAGTCTCAGTCTAGTTCCTTGGCTTGCCTACAAGTGTCATAAAACAACATCAAAAGCCTTAAAATAGTCAAGACAAAGGGCATCTCTTGTTTCACTCCCACCACAAATGGGGGACACTAGTTCTAGATTAGATTAGTTCAACCTAACTTCTTCTTAAGAAATCCATATTCAGCAAGTTGTCTGTTCACTGACCACCATCTCAACACACTTTTAAAGAAAAGCAGCATATTTTATCTTTCCCATTTTCTGTTCTTCTGTCTTTTAGAAGAGTTCAGAGAAAAAGAATGGAAATAATTCTGAGGTTGTCTTTAGGATTATTATATCAAAATCTCCAAGTACAACTAAGTAAAACAAATCCAAGCACTCTTCAACTTCTTTCTTCCCTCTCTGTCCAAGGTATTTGTTACCAGTCCTATTTGCAGGAACAATCTTACTACATGTATTATTTTCAATGTAGAAAGCAAATCAAAACACAACAAAAATCTCACGTCTTAGCATTATCAGCAGTTCACTGACTCCCTCTCTTGGATACTCTTTCTCTGTTTTTTCTGTCACTTTTTCAAAACTGTTTCTATATTGTGGAACAATTTTACACTTGAAATTCCCTGCTAGTTTCAATTTCTGCATATTCCAGCGCCTGTTCACAACTAACTTGCAACTTGATCCCGATCCACAACACTGAGCATCATGAGGAAAAAGATAAGGTTAACAATCAGCCAGCCCCAAAACCCTGTATGCTTTATTCATAATTCAGCCATCTGAGCTTCTGCTTCCCAGCTCTGTCCTGCCTTAGCTGCCTCTCACAATACTATTGCAAGCATGCAGCCTACACCACCACCCCTTCCTCTGGGGAAGCAGGGGATGGTTCCCTCCCCACTTCCCCACCTCAGCATGTCTGTGTGTGTCTCTCCCCCACTTCACACTAGATATGGACAAGACAGCCAGCCTCTTTGGCTGCTAGGTACCTCTTCTGGAGGTACCTCTCAGAACAGAAACGTTATGTTACAGATGACACAACAAATACATATTCTACTCACTAGAAATAGCTTAAACTTTGTGCTCTGATCACCTACTCTGTACTGATAGCACAAACTGCATCTCTCAACCTGCGAGGGCAGGGCGTCCCCTCCTTGGCTGAGGGTCTCATCTCTGGAGACTGAACTGTTGCAGGCAAACAAAGGTCCATCTGTCAAAGGAGAAGCAGAGTTTGTCAATAGAATCTCTGCCATTCTACGCTTTCTTTTATGCTTCTTTTCTTTGGTTTCAAATATACTGCTAATACACAATTCAACCTACAGACCCTTCCACATGGTTAGGAACTATCAGGAACACAGTTTTCATTCAGAGATGGTCTGATCTCTGCTACCTGGCTTACCCTCAAAAATTACATATGGGATTTAATCAAATAACTACTAATACTACATAAATATTGTTCTTTTCTATCAAATATAAAAAGTATTGCTTCAGAAAAACTTTTAGAAGAAATGAGACATTGACTGTGTTGATTACAATTTAGCATTATGGTGACATTAATTAACAGAGGTCAATTAATGCAAAAATCACTGCACTAGGATGAATTCCACATATGTACTATTTATTCTAAAAGATGTATGTGAACATTCACAGTAAAAACACAGTGGATTTGAAAAACTATGTATCCACAGCATAATTTTTCCTTCATATGCCATTTGAAGCCCATCCTTTGGACAACACTCAATTAGGCACAACACAAGCCTTGTTAATGCCTTTCCTCTACCACCTGAGATACCAGAGTCTTAAAAAAATCTCTCTTGTCCTTTTATACTTCTGAAAATGAATTCACTTTTAGTGAGATTTCTTAGCTCAGATCATTGGAGTGAAGCATGTTTAAAAATCAAGAGGACATCACCAGAGGGACCACAACTAACCCTCAATCTTGTTTCTTACCCCCCTCAACTGTGCCAACATTAAAAGTCACACATCCAGATAAAGTTGCAACTATAAACTGGCCATGCTGCAAAGAAGTATGTCTTACTGAACTAGTGTACAGCTAAGGCAATTCTTTGAACAAATTCTAGTGCAGACAGTGAGTAACTTCAGGACCATGCACAGCAGATCATCATCTGGCAGAACAGGCTGACTTAAAAAAATCATGTAACCCTCCGCTAGCTATTCACAATTCATTGTGTAAAGAGTGCAGGTGCACAGATTAAGGGTATATGTTTGCAAGTAAGGCCAGGTGCCCAAGTATTTTGTGAGGTTCCTTATTCCAAATCAAAACATGTATGACCTGCTGCTTCAATCAATGTAAGGTAATCTCTAGCCTACCCCAGCAAACAAAGAGAATTTTAAAATTATCTTAGAATCCATTCACAACTACCAGCAAAGTACTTGCATGGGGCACCCTCAAACAATAAATACAAATAAATACAAGGAGTTAACAGGGAGAACTCTTCACTCATTCAAGTGCCTCCCAACTCAGTCAACCCATCCATGAATTTCAAACAATAGGTTTTGGCAAATTAATTCTAAAAACATACAGAAAGTTGCTCCCTAGGATCACAAGCTAACCAACAATGATTAGGAGAGTGCCAACTGCCTTGTCTGCTGTAAACAGAAGATGCAATCACATGAGCTAAACAAAACCAAGTATTTACCATCCCAGTCATACTGCTAGAACAGCCACCAATAGTTCCTATGTTATAAACCCAGGGCCATGGAGTTGCTAGAAGGACCAAGCACCAAAGCATCTTATGAGGGCCCGAGCTCCCTATCACCCTTGGGAAAAAAGAAACAGAGTATATTTGTGAAGTTGATCTTTCAGAATTGCCACCAAGAAACCCAAGAAAACACAAAGCAAAAAAATCCCAGTTTAACAATTACTCTTTTTTTGTCACAAAATGTAAATTACTGACTTTAAAGAGTGATTAACTTCTCTTACAGTAATAACCCAATTAACATGGTATTTGCAACAATATCAATCAAAAAAATAAATACAAATCAATAACAAAATTAATAAATATAACAACTAACTTCACTGCTTAGATGCCAGCTGGATGGTAACTTTCAAAGGGATCAAAAAATTTGACATCTGTATTTTCAAGTGAATTACCGTTTGGTCAGTTTTTCCACAGTACAATCTATCTGGACAACAAGGTCCTAAGAAAGAAAATACAGTAATACAAGCCTGAGATAAATACTTTAGTCCCTTTTACCAGGCTAATAGTGCCAATGGGGAAAGATAAAAGCAATATATAAAACACACCAAGTAACTTCACTAACTTTGAAACGTTAACAGCTCCAGCTAAAACACCCTTCAGGTGTTTGATGTTTACATAAAAACTGGAGTGCTAACCAATTAAAAAATATAATATGTTCAGACAATTCAAGTTTGAATACATTCCTCTGACTGTGTACCAGCTGTAAGAAATACAGACTTAGAAATGCATAATCCCTTAATGAATGTTGATTCTTGGTGTATTTTCTAAACACAATATTTAACAAAGGGGATACCTTTTTCTTCATCCTAAACTAAGTATGTCTCTATGGCTTCTCATACACATCCACCCTTCAGGCTTTCCCCGTAACTTATTCCTTTTTTGGTTATGATGCTCCGAGAGGACCCATGGAAGACAAAGGTGGAGCAAAAACCCCACAAAATTCTATACAGCTGTGGAATCATTGACTAAGGCAAGTCCCAGGAGAAACAGAAAAAACAGACTACAATCATGTGAGAAACAGCACACTGCTTCCAGCCACCGTTTCACTAAGGATACAGTAAATATTGTGCTGTATCCATATAAAAGCAATCCTTAGATACATGGATCACAAACTCTGTGACAGCCTCCTGATGGAGATGGATGAAGACTAAAACGAAGCCTAAGAACAGAATCTGGGAGCTGAAACTGTTTTCAAGACAAACTAAAGCAGCAGTGAAGAATAAGTAAAGAACAAAGTACATTTTACCAAGGTTTGGGGGGGTGGCTTGGGAGTTTTGGAGATTTGGGATTTTCTCCCTCTGGAACTTCTAAAACAGAGCTGGTTTAAAGAAAACACAGAGCAAATAGTCCAGACCTCGAGTGAGAATAAAATCCTGTATAGAGACCTTAACTTTTTTAGCTTCATGGTAAGAACAGCCCAACTATATGAAGAGCCAGACTGAAGGCAAGGACTAAGCAAAGCTTTGTCCCAGTCTTGCTGACATTTTGCAGACTGCTTCTAAATGATGTCTCCTTGTTAGACAGCTGATTGAGGTCAGACTTAGGACTGTACAGTACTGGGATCAAACTTCTTCTGAAATCTGAAATCCCAGTAGCTGCAAAACTAGCAGAATATATATTATTTCTCTCACAAGACTTCAAACGCAGTTTTTAATTTCCACCTGCTCTGTTAGAGTTGACCTTTTAGAAACCTCGTGCTTGTAGGATAAATAGCTTTATCACTGCTAGCCTGCTGACATTTGAGCACACACAAAACACCTTGTTCCTGATACTGCTTTCAACCAGCACAGAATACTCTGCAGAGAGTAGATGCAGAATATTAGCTCATGCCCAAAGTAAGTTTTCAGAGATCCTGACTGAACATGTTCGCATGACTTCATAAATGGTCATCTTATGTATTAAATAGTGTTTTACTAACAGTGGTAACTTGACTGGTCACAGACAACCCACAATGATTTTGCTGCATTTTATCTGTCTTTAAGTGCTTCAATGTACCTCTTTAAATGTTAAGCACAGAAGTTGAAACACATTAGCAAAATGAAACATTTGAAAAAAAGGTTAAATGAAGTGGAAACGTCTGCTGTGGAGAGTAACAGATATCATAGAAGAATAAATCTACTCCCTTAAAAAGACAATGAATAGATTAATACTTTGTCTTCTTGAAAATACTGGGTTTTCTCCTCTAACAGCACCAACAGCAGCCACTAGATGCAGAACAAGATGCAGAAACACTGGAGGGGGGGGGTGGGGGAGGGGTGCCAAAATACACTTAGCAAGAAAGCGGTGAATGTCCTACTACTGTGACAACCCATTAAAAAGGGAAGGACCAGCCCGTACTTGCAAAGGTTTTGAGCTCCCAAAGCCATGTGCCCCTGAAACCACTCAGGTAACAAATCAAATCCAACCAGTTCCTTTTAACTGTTTCGTGCAGGGCTAGAGAAGGCACATTCTGCGTGGCCTTTTAACAGGCTGTATAAGCTCATTACAAAGTTAGTAGGTTTACTGGGTTTTTAACATCTTACTATGTATAGTGGTATTCTACTTTTCCAAGACTTTCTGTAAGCGATTGACCAGTGTAAAAAAAATTGTGTACACAGACAACACAGTTCTCAAACAAACTCTACAAACAAAACTTAATTCCATTATTGCTAATATAATGACAAAGTTCTAATTGAACCAAACACTAGCTTTACCTTTTCTCTTCACAATCCTATAATTATTTATCCATGCTTAAAAGTTTAAATTGGAAAGCTAGCATATTTGTACCTTAATAATAAAATTAATTTTTTCTTCACCCATTATTTCCACAACTCATACCTTCATTTGTTTAAAGCAAAAGTATTTCCTGCAGATTCAAAGTTACCTTTACATTTTGCAGTGTTACAATACAGTAATCCAAAACCCATTTAGTGACTTCTGCAGTGAAGATGAAATTCATTGTGTGCTAAATAGAATTTCAATACAATCCACATAAAATAAAGCTAGAAGGCAATTAAGTTTCTGAAGAAGACATTAATCTAGGCTGTCACCCATAAAAACCCAGCATTCAAGGCTAAATATGCAAACAGCATCAAAAAGAAAAAAAGAAAAAAAAGCACACGCGTCCTGGACAATTCACCAACCCTCTGAAACTGAAAATGTTTATAACTGTAACATCAGATTCTGAAACTTTTCAAAGCAAACAGAATAAAGCAAAGGAAAGCAATTACTGTTTTTTCAGTTAACAGTTTTTTTTTGTTGATAACAACACAATCCAGCTACAGCTGCAAAATTAAAGTTATGCTGTAAACAGTGTTTAAGGCTGCCTTCTGCTCTCAGCAATGCTCATCCAGCTGATCTCAAGCATTCAGAATCCAGCCTTAGTTGTGGACTGCTTTGCAACTGAGTTGCAAAGCGGGAGGGTGGTACTTTTTGGTTGGTTGGTTAGTTCGTTTTTGTGAAATTGCCCGGTGTTGCAGAAGTATGAGAAGAATGCCAAACATTTGCAAGATATTAAAACAATTAAGTAACAAACATTAACCCCAAAAGAATCAAAAGCCATTTCAGTACAAGCCAATAAGTTAAAACTCTGTTGTTTCCTTAGTACTTTTCTCTAGCTGGATGCTGCAAAATTTCAATATGCACATGTTAATGCAATGCTCAGAGACACTGGTTTAGCATTTCATATCCCATAGCTCAGTGTCTACTGGATCATAACCACCAATGGCACATCCTTAATTATGCTTTATTGCTTCGATATCATCCTACTTAGAGCCTGGAATTTAATCAATATCTCAGGTGAGAGCCCGAAAATTAATCAGTATCCCAGGACATGCTCCTCCTCTCCATCTGTGCCTGTACTTCCGTGCTACTATTTAAAGAGGTTTATTAGAGTGTGATGCACGACAAAGCATTTCCACAGCTGAGACACCATGTTATTTCATTATGAATGCAAACATCTCTTTTCCCCCCATGCAATATGAACTAAATAAACACACACACACAAAATGCCTGCCTTTGCTGCAAGTATAAAGATCTTCTTTTCCTTAACAGCTCTGGAGCTGGAAAAAAAAAGAAACCTTACAAACAAACTGCTGCATGTGCTAGGCAAAGAAATGACTGACCAAGCTTCTGGCCTGCAAATAGAAGGGATACTAATTTTTAAATATAAAATTTATACTCAGTAGCACTTGCAAAACAGCAAATTTCAGCCCCATTGCATTCAAAATAAGCTAGTATTTAAAAAGAAGCTTATCCTAGTGATAGGTTATAGATCATAGTCAAGTCTAGTTCTAATACACAAAGAAGGAGATGATTTTAAAGTGCTAGCTTCTGTGTTTTCAGCTCTTTATAAAGATGCCTGGGCATTTATTGCCATGTTTAACCTGTTGTGAAAGATATCATGACGTGCAGAAGTCAGCCTCCAATCGCCACTGGGGCTGCAAGAAATGCAAAAAAATTTTTGGCCACAAGAATGAGCAAAGAAAAGTCCAAAGAAGCAGGGCAAGAAGAGCAGGAAAACCAATCAACTGGCTCATATGAAACAAACAAACAAACAAAAAAACCTAGAAAGAAACAAACACAGAAGCCTGACAAATGGTATGCAGAATATGGCAAGATGAAATTTAGTGTAAAAGCAGCTGTAACTTTTTTGCCTTTAATTTATTACATTTAAAAGGATGCAATAACCTAAACACTAGAGCTCTACACAACAAGCCCCCATCTGCTATACTTTCAACAGGGACACTGTAAGTCCATGAACCTGACAGAGTTGTCTGTAATACTGTGGTGGTATATACTATAAAGACATCAAAATGCAACTGGACAAGTCTCCTCCTGCATAAGTCATTGCTATAAAACAGAGTATAAGCAAAATTGAGTAACTACAGAAAGCAAGAAAGGCATTCCATTTATACAACTCATCACCCAGGCTACCTAATGAAATAAAGTCACGTCAAAGATAATTTCTTAAATATTCCTTCACTACTTTGTCACTCATACAGAGATGTAAAGGAAGACAGTAATTCATAACACCATGTCCTCTGATAAAGGCCACACCAGCTCTGCCTTGAATGCACAACTCCCATCTGAAGCAAGGTATTAGCAACCTTCAACAATGAACCCACCATCTCCTCAAGGATTTTCAACCACCACCCAGGCCCTGGGCTTTACAGCCATTTCATCATGAAATCCAATGCCTCTACTCAGACACATCCTGGAGTTTTCAACACTGTAGTTCAAGCCACACTCTGAAGAACACAATACAAATCTGGGTCAAAACTTAGTGAATGTGGATTAGTCGATCAGAAATTAGTAGTTTGCGTCATGGTAACATCTCTACATGGTCTGTATGAAACACTAAAACATTTAACATTCCCCCAGTAAGGTCTTTAAATTATAAATACACTGAGTTCACATTGCAGAAGAACATGAAAGTACAGAAAAGCAAGTGTGCTCTGAACAGACAGTGCACAATTTTCGCGAACATTTCAAGTTTTCAGATATCAGAATAAATTCCATGAAGACCATAAACAAATGGAAAGAGAAGCAGTCTTAGCACACTGGTTGTAAAGTACACATTTTCAAAGTTTATATTTCAAAACCACAACTGTCAAAATAATCAAAATAATCATTAGACTGAGGGGGAGAAAAGCGTGTTCAGGGAGTTGTTCAGATAATTCAGAAATATCACGACCCTTGAACTTTATTTTTAAAGTGACTGCCAGTTGTTACAGATTTTCAACAACTTTCTGGCTCCAAAGAGATGGCAGTGGGGATTCAAGTTTACTTAGCCTTTCTTTGGGGTCATATTCTTAGGTTACAGGTTAAATAGCAGACTTAAGAAATTCCCTCACTGTCCCAGTTCTCTAGAGGCATGTATTAATTGCAGGCAATAGCATAAATTTCATTTTGAAAATGCAAGTTTCCACGACCTCTGGCAAATCTCGCCTTTTGAAGTTCAGTATTTTTTAAATTATGGCGTGAGAACTCAGAAATACCATTGCCACAAAACCAACTCCTGACCAAAACACACAGCCAGTGCTTCCAGACACATAAACATTCCACTATGGCTTATTTCCAAGTATCTACTGCAAATGTACAAACTCACCCTTCCCCACCACAACCCATCAGCCTTCGTGACACTCCTCAAACTCTCTGAGGACCAGCAGGGGAATTTAAACCAAACTGTGTAACAAGAATATGTATTAAACCGTACTGACAAAACAAAATCATAGGATCCGGAAGAACAATATGAGTTTTCTCCTAGATTACCCACCACGAGCTTTTTGTGTGTTTAATTGCAAAAACCACCTGCCCAGGGCACGAGGTGATAAAATCCAGGATCAGAGGCATCATCTTTCAACCCAGGCGGACATGGAAGTGCCGTGGGCAGTGTTATCCCGCTTTTCCGGGAAGCTCTCGGTGCCGAGGCCCCACTGGAGCCCCTGGCTCCGGGGCCGACGAGAGCGGGGCCGGGAGCCGCGGAGCTCCCGCCGCTGCTCCAACTCGCCCACAAGTTAAGCGCCGGAGAACGCGGGGCGAGGGGAAGGACGGGACGGCTCCGTATCAGCAAAGAGCCGCCTCCCGCTGTCGCTACCTGCTGATGAAGCCATCCCCATCGCCGTCGCATGTCTGGAAGAGGCGCCTCATCCTCTCCTCCTCGCCCGTGCTGGAGGTATCGGTGCTGCTGCTGCCGGTGCTGTTCACCTCCGCCACAGCGGCTGCCGCCATCATGCGCCCCGCTCCGGAGGAGGAGGTGGGTAAGGAGGAGGAGGAGGAGGAGGCGAGGCTGCCTCGTGCGCCCGGGATACCCAGTCCCGCCGCGCCTGCAAAGTGCGAGCGGCAGCACAAAGCCGGGGCGGGGGCCCTGCCGGCCCCGCACCCACCGCCCGCGAAGGGACAGCGGGGGCCGGGACCCCGCTGGGGCTCGGAGCGGGGACAGGGCGGCTGAGGCTCAGAGCTCCCGCCGACGGACGGCATCGTCCGGCGCCGGGATCACGGTGGGACCCACCGGGAGCGAGCGACCAGCGTCGCCAGCCCGTGGCCGGCTGCCCTCTCTGCCGAGGGCCGCCGACTGCGGCGCGACCCGAACCCGCCGCGGGGGTCGCTTGTTCTCCTTGGGCTGGGCAAGGCTCCCTGCTCCGGGGGTGCTGCTTTGGCTGCGGCTTTGGCCGGTCTGTGGAAGCCGAAAAACCCCAGCGTTTTCTGTAGCCCTGCGTTTGCACTCCAGTCTGTTTGATGGGGTACTGGTCAGGTAAAAGCATTCTGAGGTGCAGAGCAACAGCCCCTCTTGACTCATCCGGTTCCATTCCACTAAAGTCAACAATTCGTTTTCCTGTTCCTGAACATTTTGTGGCCTATACCCTTCCCTGTCTGTTCGTCTCCTTTTCACTTAAAGAAAAGTAGTTTTCTTTGCAGTCATCATGTGGCCAGATGACAAAAACAAAATCGTGCCTTTAGTATCTTTGCCACCCTTTTCAATATCTAATTAAGTTTTATTCAGTGCTTTTAATTCTTATTCCTGTGAAAAGAAGTGATACAGCACCAGCACCAATCTGCTTTATCTCTAACTGGAAACGGCTATTCTGAAACAGTCTAGAACAGCATTTCAGTTTACATATTGCATTATGTTTCTTACTCCATCACGTCACATGATTAATTTGGGTGAACTAATATTTTCCTAACCTATTTCTGTGTTTGAAAAAAAAAGGCCTTGTTATTAAGGACATATTGTTGCCTTCATAGCATTAGGTATTATTCTTTTCCTATTAATTAAGTCTTTGAAGATATCCACTTCATGCCACAAAACATCTTGATCTTCCTTGTTGCTGACAGGGATTAATGAATATATAAATCCAGCAAATTTATCACACTTGTTGCACAGTGCCTTTAAAATACATTAACTGATGGCAACAGTTCTAATTGTTAATATTTATTGCATCTTGATTACACAAGTCATTACAAGGTAAAGAGTTCCTCTGGCACTTTATTAACTAAAACTACTTGCAAGTGTAAGCATGCATACACTCACTCTCATATTGTCTCGGTCTCTGCAGATTTCCAAATTACGTTGCTCACATTAGTTCTTGCTGAATGCCCAGGGCACTGCAGTATGGAGCTGTCCTAGGGTGACGTTATGATGCTTGTATCCCCAATCGTGTGGTCTGTTTATGCTGGATATTACATTCTGTGCCTTCAAGACTGGCTCTGGGAGCAAAGTGGGAGAAGAAGAAACGCAGAGCTTTGTTATCAGCCTCACTTACTCCTTCACAGTCTGCTGGAACACAGAACTCCACTGTTGTTGTCTGGGCGTGGACGGGGCAGAACACCGCACTCCTTTTGCTTTTTCATTAGTTAGTTAGTTAGTTAGTTAGTTAGTTTAGCTGGCTGAGGCAGTCCGAGTTTTCCCTGGACTGTTTTTCTTTCCCTTTTCTTGGAACCGTTTGAACCTGCTCCAGACCCGGACCCTGGGAAACACCGAGGAAACATCGTACTCTGCAGCTTGCCGGGGCTACTCTGCAGCCTTTCCAGCGCCGGAGGGACTGATAACAGAGCGACCAGCCACCGGGGAGACTTTCTGAATTTGTCATCTCTTCAGAGCAGCGAATCAGTTTTGTCATCCGGTATTGTTCATTTTGTGT
Organism: Molothrus ater; assembly: GCF_012460135.2. Lineage (NCBI taxonomy): Eukaryota > Metazoa > Chordata > Aves > Passeriformes > Icteridae > Molothrus > Molothrus ater. Next base: position 1,026,670 of record NW_026530821.1, on the reverse strand, counting down.
GCCGGGGAGTGCTTTGCCTGTTAAATAAACAGGTTCTTTCCACTTCTCTCCGAGGAAATCCTTCCCGAACCAGTTGGGGGGAGGGGCCGTGTGGCTTTGATTTCTGGAGGGGCCCCTTTTGGAGGTTTCCTCCCAAATCTGCCCTAAACCGGGACACGCTTCCATACTCTTTCAAGACACTTAAACTAGTGTATATTGCAGCTATTCTTTCAGATGTTCCATCTCCTGACCTACAATGGTCTGACTCTTAGTGTTAGCATATGCTTTTTCAGTCCTAGGCAGGATGTTGTTCATGTGTGGTACCAGCTGATTACCGCAGCTGTTTGTTTACACTGAGGACTGAGATGTGAAGTCACAAAACCATTTTCTTCAGCCAGATCCCACAGACAAGCTGTTCAATACCATACACAAGAATCCTTGCATACATTCTGTGAGTATAGCACACACTGCTTCTTACTAAGAGGAAAATTCTTAACCACAGGGAGTTGGACTCGATGTATTTGTATGCATCCCTTTCTTCTTGCGATATTCTTTAATTCTGTGATTCTTTGCAGAGTCCTAAAACTGTTTCCTGACGAGGCCACCAGTATCAATGGAGCAAGATTGGATCCAAAATACAGCAATGAGAATCTCCAAGAACAATCTCTCTTCATCCTGATGCTATCTGCCTAGCCGCCCAGTTTGCCAGTTTTCACAATTTTTGAACTAATCTCCCACTTCTCGTCTAATCTAGATAACACTTTATCTTGCTTCACACAATAGCTTTCTTTGTGGATCAGAAATTCACCCATTCTTTTTCTTCTCCCTGCTCATTGTGAACAATTTTTGAGTTGGTACAATTGAATTTTTCCTCCCATCTTCTCCTTATGGGGATCAGCTGTAGTTAACTTATTTTGCATTTGCACCAGTCCCAAGAAAACTTGGTGCAGTGGTTTCTGACTTTCCCTGATAATAAATCACCCATACCAGCTCCTCCTTGCTGATAGGAACAGCTGATGTCCTAGCTGTGGTATGGCATGCAAGACTGTAAAACCAGCTGTGCTTTCTGGTTTATATCATGATGCCCATCTAATTTTTTAAAAAGATGCATTGCATCAGTTGGAAAGCAATACCTTAAGCTGCAGTTAGTCACATTTCTGTGCCTGCTTTGAATTATGTGGCAGTTCAGTCCTACAGCCAATTTCAGATGGCAAAACCCTCACACTTAAAACACAAACTAGGCTGTACACAGAAAGTACAATTCTGCCTGAAGTGTCCCTCGTGTGAGGGGTATGTGGTGCCTAGAAATTTGTGAAGAGAGAACAAGGAAGGAGGGCAAGGAGTGAGAGCTCTTTACTGCTTTGAGTAGCAAAATAGGCTTGATATTTCTCAAAAGAAATATTTTAAAAGTTTGTATGTTTTCTGTTTAAGACTGTGGGTTTTAACTCTCAATCCGTTGGATATTTGTTTGTCTTCTTATGTAAGTTAAATGAATCTTTAGTTTTTCAATATAATTTATATTGTACAATATACATTTTCCATAATGTCCTGAATTTCTAAATTCAGATAAGCATATATCAGACAGTCAATGCAAACGTTAATAACAATGATGTAGCACTACTAGCTGCACTTAGTCTCCAACATTTATATACCCAAAATCTGACGTCTCTGAAAGATGGGCAGGAGACATCTGATTTCCAGACATGCTGGACTTTTCTGAGCTTTCACCAAATCAACAGAACACTTAGGTTCATATGATCCCTGAAAGTCAAGTCTACCTCAAATGAGATGTTGAACAATTGAAAAAGAACATCACTGTAAACCTCTCCAAATTTAACTATAAATGATTTTGCAGTAGAAAACAACTTATGTCTCTGCATAAAAAGCTGCCAAATGACCAAAATCAACTAACCAAAAAAAGAGAAAAACTTCCTTCTAGATAACATTCAGCCACAGCATTTTTCAATTAACCTCTTTCAAAACCCACCAACAAAACAAACAGTAACCTAATTTGCAAGCAGGAAGTTTAATTTAGTAATATTCCTTTGAGCAAGGTAGGCAGAGTGTACAATGCAGAACTTTCTCAGCATCCAGAATCCAACTGCCCAGAATACCATCCCTTTCAATTTCCTAAATACTACATCCAGCCCTTTTCACACACTTGCTAAAAGGTTCCATGACATTCTTGGTTAATAGACATGTCAGTGTTATCTAAGTGACACTGTCACCCAAAACAGATGGGTTCTCTTGGGGATATTGGCAGAGTCAGGATGTCACTAAACCATAGGTACAATTAAAACTTTGTTTTCTTAACAGGATGTTATGATTGATATAGAAGAGAATTTATTATTAGAATGGCACGGGATTTCTAAAAGCAGAGTCAACATAGTACAATTTGTAACTAGCATGGTGGGGAATTTATAATACAATTTAACTTATAATTTCTAATCACCTGGATCCTCTGCAGCTCAGGTCAGATTCCAATCCATCGCTTCTTGTATCAATATTACAATCAAAATCTCAAGGGGCTGGGGAGCCAGAGGTTGCTGGGGCTGCCTGGGAAGGCACAGCAGGGCCTGGTAGCCAGGACCACCCAGCCATTGCAACCAGGTCAGCCCAGGGTATCAGACACCTCCCTGGGGACAACAGAGGCCAGGCTGGGACATGGGACCAGGGTGGAGCTGGCTTGGGCACCAGGCACTCACATAACATGACTTTGCACATGTATACCAAGCTATTAAATGTGGGTGTGCTTAGATCTAAATCTGTGCCTAACCTATATAAACCATGCCCAGGTAATAGAAGGGCTAAGTAGAAGTTATTTCCTATCTAAACATACTTTTTTTTTTTTTTTAAATTAGTGAAGTGAAATTAAAAACATACTTTATTTTCTATGATGTAACTTACAAAATGCATATTTTTTATGTTGCTGTAAGATAGATGGGAGACATAGCTATTCTAATTGCTTCCACTGCTTAGATATTCAGACTGAAGATTTTGATGTATACATTTTGATGTATACTACAATCAAAAGCAATGCCTGCTAGTGTCAAAGGAGAGATAGTTCTGTGTGTCAGTCAGCTTCAGATAAAGACCATCTTTGTTTACTGATCTTCACTGTAAAAAAAAATTCAAGTAACAGACATAGAACATGAGTTCAAATTAATGTTATTTAATACATCAGCAAACAGCATCTGCTGCTAACAGAGCAATGGTTTAGCTAGAAAATTGCTAAGTTAAATTCTCATCAAAATCTTGTGTCTGAAGTCACAGTATTACCTTCTTCACATTACTTGGTTTAGATCCACTTCTCATCACAGACCTATGATTTCAAGTCCATCTAGAAATATAATTCTTCTGCAGCCTTTTCTGTGGAAGTCTTAGCAAGTTGAGCTGTTTGAAAACTCTTAAAACAGTATATTTAAAAGAATTTTTTTTTTTTTTTTGTGAGGCTGATTTTTCTTATTTTTCTCCTCCTGCTCCCAAGAGAGATCTGCAAAACTGAGATATTTTATCTAGGATTAAAAATACTTTAGAAAGAATATTAATTTTTAGATAGAATATTAATGCCTCTTTTGAAAAGCTTCCTCCTCATTTTTCACCTTTATAAATGCTCAATCACCTTGTTAAACTGTTCTGAAAAGTGTACTTTTTTCTGATGATGATGAAGAAAAGAAATGAGAACAGTTTGTCCCTTTTTCCAAAAATATGCTAAACTGTTCTCCTACTCAAACAGGTTCCTACTCCTAGATCTTACATAAGGATCCACATTTCGGATACAGAAATTTAGAAGTTAATTTCCTCATTTCTTGTATATTCATGTTAACAAAGATATTAAATATTCCCACTATTTTTTGTCAAAGTATGTTATTTGAAGCTATATCTATGTTAACAAAATACTACTTTGGTCAAAAAAAGTGGGGGCACATGTAAAGATAAATGGTCTTTTTGTAGACTGACTATGAGGTAACCTCAAAACTTTTTTCTGCAGGGTGCTGATGACTGTGATAGTTAAACTTGTTCTGTGCTCCAGAAAATTTCTGCAACATAGGTATTATTTTGGTCAAAATATTTCATTGAAACAACATTTTAACGGGAAATTACATTCTGGATAAATTAATCTCCATAGGGAGCACATCAGTTCCACTCAGTTCCAGTTTCAGCAAAGACACAAGCACATGCATCGTAAGGATGAAATCCTTCTGCCTTCAGTCTACTCCTAAGCTCACAAGACACGGGATCCCTGCAGTTTTCATGCTGACTTTATAACATCTTGTAGACACAGAAAGATCTGTTAGCACAGGATCATTCCACTCTCCCTCCAGTCCTCTGTCATTTGTTCACCCTGGAAACTAGAGTTTCTCAATTTAGGAGTGGAGAGTAGTGGAGAAAGCTGTGGGAAGAACTGGGGCATATCTGACCCTGTTGGGAATCATGCTCTTCCCCAGCCTCCATTCTGGATTCATTGCTGAACTCTATAGATGCCTTGAGCTCCACTGAAGGGTTGCAGCTTTCCCCTGGAAGTTCAACAGCAATGAGGGAAATGGATTTGTAGAGACAAAGCCCAAGCTCTGGACTGTGGCAACTGAGGACCTGAGAGAGGTTGTTTTACAAGGACAGAACTGATTGAAAGGCTTTTTCCTAGATGTCTCAAAAATAAAAAAAAACTGAACTGAGTAAGGGAAGTGGAAAAGACAGATAAATAAGAAATGATGTGTCAGTAGATGATAGGAGAGGTTACAGAAATGGGGCAGAGGCAATCACTCGGATCAGCAGCCAAAGGTCTGGGGAACGATCAGTGTATCAGTGCATACAGTAGAGGGCAGTAAAGCAAGAAATGCCCATTTTCACTGCACTTAATTTATTAAACAAATATCTTTCAATATCATTTGACATCAGTCTTACTTCCCTAAACTTACTTCCCTAACTTACTTCATGGGATCATTAATGATCACAGCAGCCAACAGCTATCTGGTTACAAGTTTACTATGATGCCTAAAAAACCCCTACATACTGGAATTCCCTTTTTTTCCCCCCTCTTTTTTGTAATCAAGGAACTGAAAAGAGAAATAAATCTTGTGTTCTTTCATTAACTTGATCTTGAAGAATTGGCTCACCAGTGAACCTTGCATCATATTTCAACAGCTAATAGGTCTTATAACACTTAAAATCATTAAAAAATCCCAAACAAACAAAAATGGAGTTAGAAAGACTAACTATTTTGCAGTCAAATCTGACATAATCTAACACAGTACATAACAGATAATACTGTTTCACCAACTTCCTTTGCAGTTCTTTTTCTCTTAGAACTGGCATCTTTTGTGGAACATAAGAGTGTTTACAAGAGAGAAAATGTTCTGCAAATTGAAAAGAAGTCAGCAAAACTGCCTCTAGGGAGGGTAAAATAAGAATACCTAATTGTATTTAAACATGCAGATGTATTTTTGCACAAAACTGTGCTGCCTCTTAATTCTTCTTAAAAAAAATACATGGGCATTTGGACATATGTTAATAGAAGGAAATAATTCTTATTCCAGGGGTTGCTTTGAGTAAACATTAGCCAGAAGGTATTTCTGAGGCCATTCATGAAAAAAGAATTTTTAAATACATACAGGTTGTTATTTCTAATATGAAAGTCTACAGCTAGTAATTTTTATTAAGAGAGTATGTATAAAGAATAAAGCCTTGAATGTCTAAGAACTTGGGTAAGCACAATTCTTTGCTCATTCATATGCTGAGTCCAGACTGCAACTCAGTATTTAGCAGGGCTGCAGCAGGCAGTGCATGCCTGACTACACTCTCCTATTTTTTCACCCTTCTAATAGCATTTGTGAAATACAAAGCTGTGTTTCGTGTTAGGTACAAACAGGCAACGTGTGTATTTGTGAATGCGAAATGTGTGGACCCCGACAATGGGAGAGCTGTGAATTCTAATAATAACTGAGGAAAATAAAGCATGGAAAAAGGCCTTTGAACCTATCTTTTGTTTGCAATTAGCCCCGGTTGATTTAGGACCATTGGAATTAAAGTGTTAAGGATGTTGCTTTTTGCTTGCATTTAATCCATAAAGAGCTCTGAAATAATAACCTTTTGAAGTATAATTTTAGAATATTACTTGTATCCTTGAAACTATAGCTTTGGAATATAGATAAAGGAAATATGCTTATCTCACACCTTATTGAAGTAGAGAAAAACAGCTTGAGAAAGGAAGATGAACATCACCTCAAGGATTTATGGTTTTGACCAAAGAGAAGCTGGACATCACTGTTATGAGATTTATAGCCTCTGCAATTAAAAGGTGGACACATCTGGGGAGCTGGACTCCACCAGATGGGATTCGTCTTTCTTCTTTCGGAAACTGGACCGCCACCATCTGGAGATACTCCTTTGAGAAATTCAAATCACAATAGTGTATAGAATTGTGATGTAATAATTTGGAATAAAAATTGCTGATGAGTAAAAAATGGAAATAGAAACTGCTGAAAAAGCTGATGAGTACCCCTATAAATACCTGTAACCCTCAACTATCAGTGTGAAGTTGGAGGGAAAACTTCCCCCACTGTACCCAGCGCTGTATTGCTCATACTTTACCATATTAAATAATAAATTGATTGCTGCTTGAATATTGGCCTAGTCAAGCTTCTTATTCATAACACATTGGACAGTCAAAAAAGCAGTGAAAGAAGAAAGGCATGTCTTAAGGAATTTGTTATGCAGGATGCACTCAGACTTCACGCCACTCTTAGCCATATAGATGAGACCTAACCCAACAGTTAGTTATCTCTGTGTGCTGCTGTATTTACAGGATTGCAAACTGAGAGGAGTATTGAGCCTGAGGAATCATTTTTCAGAATCATGGATTTTTATCTGTTGGAAGGCAAGATGATGCTGTTAAGAGGCAGAAACTGATAAGAGATCTGCATTCATAATTAAGATTTCTGATGTGACTCTTTCAAATTAGTTATGAGCTCTCATTTTTTACTGTTGATACCAACAATGATAAGAGGAATGCTCATTTTATTCAGCTGAAGTGTTTAATTTTCCGTAATAACTGTGACGTGCTCTAAGGTGGCAGTACTGAATGTCACAGGAACATCAATAAGGAACTAGCACTATGTACTTTGGTTGAAGATACATAGGCAGATACCTGAATGGAAAAAATTTTAAAACCTTAGAACAGATCAATTGTTCTGCTCCACTGTGACCTCTCAATGCAGAATTATGCTGAAATGAGCCTTGTAAACGCTTTGGTAGAAGTGGTTTAAGAGCCATTTTTCAGCCAGCTACATCAGACAGTGAGTGCTTATTTTCCATTTATTTAATTCCCCACTTCAGTTCACAACTGAGGAGTAGTTTGTTCTTCTTCTAAGTACTCTCCTTCTGACCTAATGACGTTTCCAAAGCAGCAGCTTTCAACACCGAGCCCTGTGTCATGCCCAAGAGGTTTGGCTTTAGATTCCACCTCGTGTCCGCAGCGTGCAGTCAAAGGACAGCAGGAAAAGACGATCCAAAATCAAGGGCAAGTAACGCTTTACAGAATGAGGAGGCTGAGGGCCGAGATGACCCTCGCCACGCCTACGTTTAATACCATGCAATTAAATCACGTAATTTATGACCATACAGGGTACCAGTGCCCCTTTTTGGTCACAGCCGTACACACACCTCGGTGCTTAGGCACGCTTCCCGCCTAACGGCGGGAAAAGAGCCAAATTCCTTCCGTTCGGGCCTATTCCGGCCGCGGGAGCCCCGCCCCGCCGCCAGCGTCGCCCCCTGGGCCGAGGCGCTGCGGCCTCCGATCCGCGTCGGTGTCGGGGACGTGTGGGGCCGTGACACGGTGCCATGTCGCGACACAGGCGGGTCCCGCGGCGGCAGCCCAGCGGGGCCACGGGGGGGTCGGTTGCCGCCGCCGCGGTGCGCGCCCGGGCCGAAGCCCTCAGGGAGGTCGGCGTGGACGAGGAGGTGGAAATGGCGGTGCAGCTCGCCCTGGAGCGGTTCCGGAGAGGGGACGAAGCGGGTGCGCGGCACAGCCGGGCCCGGGGGCAGCCTGCGGGTGTAGGGAGGGCGGGGATCCTGCCTCTCTGCCCGGCCCTAGTGAGGCACAGCTGGGCTGCTGTGTCCAGCTCTAAGCGTCTCAGCACAGAGACAGGGAACTACTGGAGGGGGTCCAGCAGAGACCACTGAGATGAGATGAGGGGGCTGGATCATCTGTTATCAGGAGAGATGTGGGAGATGGTCCTGTTTAGCCTCGAGGAGACTGAGAGGGTATTTCATTAATGCATATAAATATCTTCAAGATGAGTCCCAGGAAGGTGGTGCAGACTTTTTGACAGGGAGCAATGGCCATAAAACAAGAAGTTCCACCTCAACATGAGGGAGCACTTCTTTCCATTGAGGGCGACAGAGCACTGGGAATGCTGCCTGGGGAAAGTGTTGAGTTTCCCCCTCTGGAGACATCCCAAACCTCTGATGTGTTCCTCTGTCATCTGCTCCAGGTGACTCTGCCTTGGCAGGGGGGTTGCACTGGGTGGTCTCCCTTCCAATCCTAACAATTCTGTGGGTCTGTAACATTGATATAATCTGTCAAGATTACTGCCTGTTGCATTATTACTGTTTTTTCATTATTATTTATCATTCTAGAGATGGAATTTCCTTCTAGTTTCACTAGTAGTGAAAGAGCATTTGTTCACCGGCTCTGTCAGTCTCTTGGACTGGTATCTAAAAGCAAAGGGTGAGTTGGGGTACAATTTTTGGTTTTTAGCTGCAAACCAATGGAATTTCATGACTAAAGATAACCTGATAGATGTTTTCAATATACCCTACCATGTTGCAAGGAATAGTATTAGAGAAAAAAGTGTAAAAGTAGACACAGAAATAAGTATCTTTGTTCATTGCTGTATGCGTGCTTGGAAAAACTTGTGACATGCATTTTGAGACAGCTTGCTTTTCCACTTCCACTTAATCCACTTCGTGGATTGAATGGGTCCATTAAAAAAGCTTCACTGTGAGGTCTGGGTTTTTTCAGAGATTTTGCATAGAGTCTCATACCTTGACAGATAAAAGTTAACCCAGAGTAGGTTCCTTATTCCTAAAATACACTTTCTTTTCCCCCCTCACAGAAAAGGCGCCAATCGATACCTGACTGTAAGGAAGAAGGATGTATCAGATGCACATGCAGTCATGACTTGTGACTTGGCTCTCCGTACAAAGCATGCCATTCGGAGTCTCATTCGGAGCTTTCCTGTCACAAACAAGGAGCGCACAGAGCTCCTGCCAAGGACAGAGAGAGGACATGCCTGTGCTGTTGAATCTGGTATGTTCTGTGTGTCTTCTGATTTGGACTTGTCCATCAACACCACTTGAAAAAACCACCTGCAACTCGGTGACAAAACAAACCTTTCTGTGCTGTCCCCTCTTGTGTCCTCTCAGACACCATTAAACAAACACATGAATTTTCCTTTTAAGGTCTTTCATAACTGGTGTTCTGAAGAACTTGGGAAGTCATATCATGCACAGTGTGATGTCTACCTTGTGCTGTGTTAATTTAGAATCTTTGAGCCAGTTCCAGCCAAATCTTTTTGGAAGCACATTTGTGAAATGTGGCTTCATAGAAGTACTCTGAGGTGGAGATTGAAGAGTCAGTGTTACCACAATGCCATAAGAACGCCCTTATAAGAAAATGAGGTTGTCTATTCTGCTTATAGAAATGAATGTCCTTGATAAATCAAGGTTTCATCTCCACAAAATAGATTTGGTCCTTAAGAGACTATTTTCCAGACTTCTTGATTTCTTGAACACAGAAGAGTTCGCTGAAAGACAAACTTCTGAAAATTGTGTGGTTTTTTTAATTAAAAAAAGGAGTATTGCCTTTTTTTAAAAAAAAAGAGTGCCTTTTTTTTTTTAAAGCAAGACTTTCATCTAGATTCTTGCTTTAGACTTACATTGTGTTTCTGTGTGCAGAGATGGTTGTAGTGAACAGAAAATACTTGTACCAATATGCCTTGTTTAATTGTGTGTTTCTGATACATGCTATCTGTTCTTTTAGTGCTTCCTTTGCTTTTTTTTTCAATTGTTTCAGTTGGTTAATAGGAGTGTTCAATGAACAGAAGGAAGCTATAATAGAAGTACTGAAATGCAATGTATTAGCAATGTAAGGAATAAGTTAATGAACAGTCTAATATTTGTCTTTATCTGCTTCTCAAGAATGTATTTTTAGTTCTCCTGATCTCTGTGTTTGTCTTGGTACAGCAGAGCTTGAAATTTAGTATATGAATGTATTAATCACAGTTATTGTGTGTATAATTAGTCTACAGCAAGCTTTTCATTCTTCTGGAAAATAATTATCAAGGAACTACAGAGTAGCACTTGCAATGATGGATTTGAAGTAGCTCCCTCAGAAGATGTGCACGTTTTTGGGCTACTTATGCACTGCTTTCTAGCACATCACACTGCTGTGTGGGGTCCAGGACTCTTGATGCAGCATGCTTGCATTAGTATGATTTCAGGCAAAATTGTGCAATAGCTTTAAGGTTTAACTCTGTAAGTGTGTATTTCTAGGGAGAACTGCAGGTGTGAAATGTGGGTGCAGATACAAAAGCCACCAAAATACACCAGGCTGCTTTTCTCTGGTTTAGTTTCTCTTTTTCCTTTTGCTCTTTGTAGGCTTTTTTGACTTGGAGCAATGCTCTGGAAGAGTCTGGTTTTGTTCGAAATACCTGTGAAAGTAATAACTGTTTTGAAAAATATCTATTGCAAGCACCTCAGGAGGACATGTTGCTATAAATATGACTTCTAAATTGTGATAGGTTTGTCACTTTACCCACAGGGATGCATAAAAAGTCAGCAACGTTAATTTTTAAGTACAATTTTTGAGCGGTGTTTTTAGTGACCTTCCTCTGGATCTGTATAAATAAACTTTTAACTTCTCTTTGCAGAAAAGAAAGAAGTAAACAAGACAAGTTGTCGACTTAATGATGGTATCCCCCAGGTCCCAGTGAAAAGAGGGGAATCAGAGCTTGATTCCTTTAGGCAGTCACTACCAGTTCTTGAAAAACAGGAAGAAATTGTCCAAATAATAAAGGACAATAAAATCGTTTTGATTATAGGAGAGACTGGATCAGGAAAAACTACACAAGTATGTTTCTTCAATGAAATAAAAAAGATAACAGTGTTTATACTAAACTAACGCCAATTGTGTAACATTTCTGATATGGGATATTTTTATGCTATTTTAAGGCTTTTCTTTTCCTGTATAATTGAAAGTCTTGTGTTCCAATTAATTTTCTTGCTTTTGAAACACTAAGCCAGTAGATAGGTACTAAAAGCATAAATTTTTCTTCACAATTTTCTTGTAGATACAATTTTTTCATTAAAATAATGCAAAATATTGAAGGGAAAGTAACTGTGATGTTTGTATAGCCTTTTTTCTTCTAAGGCTATTTCTGTTCTTAGTACCCACAGTAATATATTTTTTGTGTTAAAATGAGAGATTATCTACAGGGGGCTTTTTTTTCAGATTCCTCTGAAGCAGGAGAGAGACACTGCAAGTTTTTTCTCTAAAAAAAACCTAAATAGGTTATACTTCGAAATTTATTTTCCACCAATTCAGGTATGCTTGCAGTGATAATCCTAATGAAAAGTCTTTTGCAATGTGTAATAAATTAATTAAATTTAAATTGCAGTTAAATTGTTTCCCTGTGCTAACAAAGCTGTGGCTTTCTCAAAGAGTAAATTTGAACCACTTCTTTACAGATCCCTCAATTTATCCTTGATGACTGCTACAAGAATGGAACTCCCTGTCGTGTGTTTTGTACTCAGCCAAGACGTTTAGCAGCTGTTGCTGTGGCTGAAAGAGTGGCAGCAGAAAGAAGAGAGAAGATTGGCCAGACAATTGGTTATCAGATCCGGTTAGAAAGCAGGTACTAATGCTATTTCTAACTGTCAGTTGATCTCGTGTTGGTATTGTGAATCTTGTGTACGTTTAAACTGCAGTATGTTTGGGATGCAGCCCCACAAATTATAGGTGGGATATGTTATTGCAGGTAAGGGATACTATTGAGAGTATTAAGAGTAAATAATTACACTCGTAAGAGTGAAAAGGATGGCTTTCTTCCTGTGTTTTGCAGTTTTCATGTAGGTTGTCTTACAGAACTGAATTTCAAGTGCTTTCTATTGATTTCTTCTGCAGAGTGTATGCATGTAAAATCCTTGTCTGATTTTCAGATCAAGTCTACACTTTCTATTTTTTTTCCCCCCTCTCTACTTTTAACATGTGTGGATCCAAAAGTTCTGCAAGCTTTGAAGGTAGGTGTGAAGACCAGCATGCTGTAACAAATGTTACGTAGTGTGAGTTGATAGGAGTCATAAAAGGGAAGACAACAAGTTTGGAAAGTGACTGATGAAGCTGAGCATTATTTATCTGTCTAGTTTGGTCTTAATTTACTCTGCTGCAGCTTTTGTGAAAACGTGATGTAAAAGTAGAGATTTCAATATCACTTGATGAATTAGTCTGTAAAGCAGAGCATGAATGGATTGTGTGGGGTCTTTACATCTTTGTACTGCATAGGCAGTGACATTCCAGGGAAGGGCCAGCAGTTGGGATATGAGTGACCAGAAGATGGCAAAAGGTTGTGTTGCTTGAATGAACAAAGATAACACATAGCTGCTGAAAATGAATGCACTTGAACAACAAAGCCACAATAAGAATTCAAATGTGTATGTGAAAGCTCACAAGGCTATTAAGAGATTAGAAGAGCTGGTGAAGATGTATCACAAATAAGCTGGAAGTGCTTCAGCTTATTTAATATATGGAAGTACTATGCTGGCAGAGGAACAGCAAAGTCAAATCAAAATGGAAGAATTACTGGAAAGAGTGCAGAAAATCCACCTTGAGAGGAATCAATACATTTACTCCAGAGAAACACTAAAAGGGGGAGATAACAATATTTTGAGCTGTGGACAAAAAAAATCTGGAGTGGAGATGTTTAGAGGTGTTTATAGTAACACAGCACAGAAGTATAATTTTTAAAGTTTTCTTAACTGCCTTCTAGAGAAGAGCTGTAGAGTACAGTACAAAGGAACTTCTCAGCTCCTTTTGGATGGCCGTACCAGAGGAAGTAGTGACAATTGCTGTTTTTATTGGGGCAGCTAACTCTGCCCCAGATATGGAATTGTAACATTTCAGTATTTTGACCTCCTGAAAAACCAGAGGATCAGCAGATTACTTTGTGATTTAGTCAGCTGTAATGTATTGTGTCTTCAAGGCAAGGCTTTGGTAGCTGTGGGGTTGCGTCTGTGAGAAGGTGCCAGAAGCCTCTCCCGTGTCTGACAGAGCCAGTGCCATCTGAGACAGATCTGCCTCTGGCTGAGGCTGAGCCCATGTGTGATGGTGGTAGTGCCTCTGGTACAGTGGGGAACTGGGGAGGAAAACCTGAACAACAGAGGCAGCAGTTGAAGAAGAGCAGTGAGAGCATGTGAGAGAAGCAGCTCTGCAGACAGGAAGGTCACTGTGGGAGGGGAGGAGGTTCTCCAGGTGCCGGGTGCAGCCCATGGTGACGCAGCTGTGTCCCTGCAGCCCACGGAGTCCATGGTGCAGCAGGGATCCATCCCCCTGTGCAGGACTCTATGTTCGGGCAAGTGGATGCTTGAAGGAGGCTGTGATCCTCTGGGAGGTCTGTGCTGAAAAAGGCTCCTGGCAGAACCTGTGGCCCCATGGAGGGAGCCCACACAAGAAGCATGTTTGCTGTCAGGATTGTGACCCTGTGGGGGTCCCACAATGGAGCAAGCTGTTCCTGAAGCACTGCACTTTGTGGAAAGGGACCTCTACTGCAGCAGTTCATGGAGACCTGCAACCCATGGGAAGGACTTGTATTGGAGAAGCTCATGGAGGACTGTCCATGAGAGAGACCCATGTTTTCCTTCTTGACGCTGTGACTCTTTCGTTGTGTTTCCTCTCCCCTACCCATGGAGAGGACAGATGGAGTAGCTGGGGAGGCACCTGACATCCAGCCAGGCTCATCCCACCACGTGTAGTAAAATACAAAGGCTATATCCAGGCATATGCTGAGGAATTGAAGCCTGGTTTTCCACATGGAATTTTCTAGTAAATTGAATGACATGCAGAGTTTCTTCATAGTTCTCTTTTACTTCCTTATTTATTAAAATTTGAATCTTATTTTTTCAATTAATCTGTTGTCCAGAGTTTTGGGGCACAAGCACTACAGATTGTTGGGAAATGTCTGGGAAAAGGCATAGTTTCAAAACAAATGGTGTGCATGAGTCCTTTGGGGAGAGAACTGTAATTCCTCTTCCTGTCAGCAGCTGCTTTAAGTTTTGATCTGTGGAAAGCTAACTAACTTTAAATGGTGCAAACGCCCTGAGTTGTCTCTGTAATGTGTTCCATAGGGTTTCTCCAAAGACACTGGTAACATTCTGCACTAATGACATGCTCCTTCACACCCTGATGGCAGGAGACAGCACCCTCTCCACCGTGACCCATGTTATTGTGGTGAGCATCCTGTGGTCTTTCATGTGGGGTGGAGCAATATGTATTGCTTTAGAAAATTAGGTCCTAATTTTTTTAAATTTAAATTTGCTGAGCACTTTAGGTGTTTTTGTTTGGTAGAATCTGAATCAACTTCAAAGACTTCCTGAGTCCTTAGAGTAGCATGGATATTTTGTGGATTTTGGTGGTTTTCTGTGCATTTGTGTTTTTTTCTGTAAAAATATTTTATTTTAATGCCAGTGATTAGTTGTGGAATTGGGAGGAGCTGAGGAGGACATAAGTGTAAATTTTTCTGAACTTCCCCTGTTCCTCAGAAAATCTTTAGGGAGGCTTACATTGATGTGGTTCAATGTGATCATGTCAGAATTTCTGTTGTCATGTATTTGTTTTAGCAATACCAGGTTTTCAGTCCGTTTGTTTGCCCATATATAATAATATAATGTGGAGGCCAGTTGCAAGCAAATTATTCAGGTGTCTTCATTTATGATTATGTTAGTATTCCTATTGTGGAATTTAATAAGTAAGAGGAACTAGAATGCTTATGGCAAGATTTAAGTACTGAAGATTAAAAGAAAACATGGTAAGTTTAGGTGCCTACCTGTTTATCAAAGCATAAAAAAAGCATGAGAATGATCTATACATTCTTGATGTCAGCCTATAAACCTTGATTTGAGCCATTGTTTCATTCATTCATAATACAAAACAAAACAGAAGAATGACAAAGGTGGTTATTGAGTTATGTGCCTTAGTTTATAGGCTTTGTGTATGACTTGTCTAAGCAATCTCTCTGTTTTTCTGATTATGTGGTGTCATACATTTCTTTAAATGCTCATCAGTGGTGAAGTGAGAATTTATTAAAGTAAGATTTGTAGGATTTGTGGTTTGTGACGTTTTCTTGAAATTTGGCTTCAAATACAAAATTAGAGGTGCTTCAGATATTTATTTTGGCCTCTGAAATTAAGGTGTGTAGAGCTTCAGCATTGCAATGCACTCAGCTCTGATAAAAGCTTTTTGAAGTTTTTTTTTGCTGATGGAAAGCATAAAAAACCCCCCTTTTTAAAAAAAAACCTATGACTTAAACTAGACTTACACATTTTAAGGCCTCTGTAATTTGCAATCAAATTTTTTTTTAAAGTTCATTTTTGTCAGAAGTTGTGATCTTGAGTCTGTGAGGTTTTTTTATCTCTCCTCTTTTCTTTTGTTACAGGATGAAGTGCATGAGAGGGATAGGTTCAGCGACTTCTTACTAATAAAACTGAGAGATGTGCTGCAAAACCAGAATACTTTAAAACTAATTATTTCTAGTGCTGCTCTAGATGCAAATCTCTTTATTAGGTATTTTGGAAGCTGCCCAGTAATACATAGTAAGTATTTATCTTAACTCTTAAATCTGACTGTACCTGCCCTGAGACTCACAGATCTTACTAAACTGTAGCAAACTATTTTGAGTAAAGGCACATGATGAATACATTGAGAGTTACAGGAATCCTTGTTCTTTGTGTAGTCAGGTTTTTTGTTTCTTAACTATTTTCCTAATTCAGAATGAAGTGTTTTAGTCACTGGGAGTTCTGTAAACGCAGGTGTGTCCTGCCCCCCTCCACTATTAATAAAGAAGTAGGAAAAGGTTATTGAAGTGTTGTCTTCATGCTGATACAGGACTTAGGAGCTACATGAGTGTGACGTATATTAATACACTCCAGTAGATTCTTATTCTTCAGTCCTCTTGAGGGTTGTTACTGGTTACTGGCTAAAATACAGATAACTGTACCTGTTCAGTTCAGAAATACAGGCATAAGCAGCATGGATTTCATGTTTGAATCACACGATTCTTTGATTTTAAGCAAATTAGTAGCCATTCATCTAGGTAAATATTCAGAAAAGGCATCCAGTTTCTCTTAGTTTGTGTTGACTCAGTTACCTGCAGTTAGATTACATTCAAATGCAAATAAAAGTTCCCGTATATTGCTGTTTTAATTTCATTTGACAAATCTTTAGTAGAGGCAAAATACAAATGCGTGGGAGATGGGGGGTTTTTGTGGGTTTGGGGGTTTTTTCCCCACCCTCCTTGCTTGCAGGTTTTCTACATGGACAACCTCCTCTGGCACCTTACAGTCCTCTTAATTTTTCAACAATAATGTCCAAGTTTAATGTGTTTTGAAAAGTAGCTTTTAAGAGAAATGCTTTATTTGACAGTCAGGTAGACTCTCTGCATGTCAGCCTTTTTTTAAAAAATCTTAGCAGTTTTAGGAAACAGGTGGGATTGCTTACTGGTTTATTTTAGCAAATGCTTGTGAGAAGGAAACCTCTTTTCCCCTTTTTTTTGCAGATGGAAATGTTTATTTCTAGTTCCCAATTTTGAATTTCTGCCTAGTAAAATAAGGCTTGCAACTTGTTGGAGACAGGAATCTGGAAATGACACATGATTTCATATTTTCTGAATATTTTTTGCCTCAGTTGTGATTGTTGTGTGGCTTTCCAGTTTACTCTTTTTGCAGCTTCCTGTTCTTTCGGATTGGTATATTTGTGTTGGATATTCTGATGACAAGCTCTCCAGTTTACCACAGTGCTTATGCTGGTTATGTAATAAAAGCCAATAGCAATTGAAAATATGGATTTTTTTCCTTGTTTTTTTTTTTTTTTTTTTTTTGAGAATTAAAAGAAGCAGCTGTTTCTTTTAATGTAGTGAAAAAGGTTTGATTCTTCTTCAGCAATATGGCTGACAAAATTCTGACCACGGAAACCAACATTTTGTAGTTGTGTATTGCTATAGTACACAGAGTTTGTTATCAGTGTTGGAAGACTTCCTCTGTGACAGCTTCTAAAAATATGTGAATTGTGGATTGTTCTTTCTGTAGGAAAATCCTGTGTGATCTAAAGTCAGCTTAAGGGACAAGAAATCAAAATGTAGAGATTTTAATTCTTCATGCAAAAAGCATCCTTTAATGTCCACAGATAAGGTCTAGAAAATAGTCATGTTGAAAAAGAAATCAGGATAAATTATTAGAAGGTAAAGGCCACTGGGATGTCTCATCTGTCAAGAAGTACTCCATAAAGAAATCTCAGCTTTGCTGAATTAGTTGAGGACATGGAGATAAGTCTATCTTCTCACATACTTCTCATGAAAAGAAAGTAGCTCAATACAAAGATGTACTGTCTCCATGTGGAACCTTGCAAAAACTGTATTAATTGCTTATTAATTAATTACATTTTTAATCCAGGCGGCAGGCTTACATGGCAAGTTCTTGTTTGTAACCCTAAACAAAAATGGCTGTTTTCTTTTTCTCATTTAAAAAAAATATGGGGGTAATAACTGTCAATCTTATAATCATCTTATCAACATCTCTTGCTAAAACACTTGATAAAATTGAAGAGCTTGATGAGAAACAAGGTGGGATTTTACATTGGAAATGTTTTGTTTTGTATAATTTTGAGAAAAATAAACTCCAATGAAGAGAATTTTTAAACAAAATAAATGCTGTAAGTGAAGCTAGTGAATATATAATCTTTAATGGATTTTTTATACTTTTAGTCCAAGGGAGACCTTTTGAAGTTAAAGAGATGTTTCTGGAGGACATTTTACGAAGCACTGGGTATACAAACAAAGAGATGGTGAAGTACAAAAAAGAGAAGCAGCAAGGTTGGTGGACTTCTTAATTGTAAGGCTTAGCAATGAGAATCATTGATTGATTGAACAAACAATTGACAGGATTATTTTCTGTTAAAATTCCAAAGTCAGGAGATTAAATGAGATGTGATAAGACAACAGCAAGTATCTTTAAGCTCTTAATATTTACAATGTTGAAATAGTTTATGCAGTTAAAGAAAAAAATGGTGTAGAGTTAATGTAACTGGGGGCTCTGCCCACATGAATACTAAAGAAGCATGGGATGCCCTGTACTTTTGGGTGTAAATTAAAATGCAGCTATTAAAGCAAACAGGATTTTGTACATCTTGCACAAAATGTACAAGTCATTCCCTTTAGTAACATTTTTCACTGCTTTCTTCAGGCATGGAGGTATTTTTTGTAAGTGTTAACACTCTTGAGCTAAACATAATTGGTTTTCAGTTGATTAAGTAGATACTGCTTCATAAGTTTTCTTGGCAACTGAAAGTAATGATCCCAGTGATTATTTAAAGAAAAAAATTTAAAAAATGCAAACCTCAAAGCTATATATATAACATACAATCCTAACTGGATATTTATTACAGTGCTCAGCTCTGACACTGGGAACAGAAAAGTTCGATTAAGACACTGGTGTTTTCTACTGTTTCTTGTGTGCAAAAATAAGTTGTTACATGCAGGGACTGTATCACTCTTCTTCAGCATTCCATTTCTGGAAAAAGATCTGGGCTGAGTTTGTGTGGAAGGTGATTACTTAAGGAAGATTGTTGAATGCAGTAGTTTGGAATAATGGAGGCTTGGGGGGTTAAACCCCAAAATGGTAGGTTTTGCCTTGTTCTTATAGCCCTTGTTTTCAGTGGTGCACTTTGGATACCGTTAAACATGTCATTTATCTTGGACTGGTAGTAGCATTCTAGATTAAATAAAAGAGGTTGAATAGGTAAAATTTTGACCTGCTGTAACTATCTTTTTTAGTAGAAAACAATGGATAATAAAGATGACTCTAAAACTTTCTTGGTGAATACTTTGCATTCTAGAAGAGAAACAGAAGAGCACTCTTGCTGAGTGGTGTTCAGCTCAAGAAAGCATGAACAAACTGACATCTCGGAGACAAAAATCAGTTCCAAGGGCAAATGAGGAGTACAAATGGTTGGATGAGGGTGGTGACACTGTCTTTAATCAACTGGTAAATTTTTTCTTTTGTTGGAAGAGGTGTTTATATTTGTGTTGTATTACTAGCCATTTAAAATCTGTTTTCTAAAGATAGTTCTGTAGAATCTTTCAGGATATTAATATATTTTAAAGATTACTTTATTAGGATTAACTGCTCTAGTTACGGTGGTTGTACACAGCTTTTCCTCAGTCAAATGGCTCGACTGCCATTGTGTTAGTACTTGCATATGACAAAATCAGTGCATTAACTGATACATGAGTGCTGGATTTCTGGTTGCTGCTGGGAAAAAGAATCATTCAAATTCTTTGTGAGTAATGTATGAGAATAAAGATGACTCATGGAAGAGATTAATCATTCAATATTGTTTTTATCTTCAGACTGAAAAAGATGCGAATTGCCTTGAACCGTGGATAGTAAAAGAAATGGATTCCTGTCTTTCTGACATCTGGTTGCATAAAGATATTGATTCGTTTGCTCAGGTCTTAAATCTTATTTTAACTGAAAATGTCAGTGGTAAGTTTATTGTGTTATTACATAAGAAAAAAAGTAACCTCAAATTTACTTAGATTTTTATGGCTACTTTTATCTCCAGTTTCAAATGTTGTTACCTTTGCATTCTGACACCTACTGAAAAAATGGATAGGGCTAGCAGAATTAATGAATTGTTTGGTTAGTTGTTGTTTTGAAGTATTAGCAAAAGTGTGTTTTTAAGACAGTGTGGAATTCATATGAACTGACTGCAGAGATAAAGTGAGGAAACAAATTCTCTTTGGGCTGGAATTTGAAAGCAATATTTGTACTATATATTAAATGAAGAAATAACATTTCTGTTGGGTTTGCTGATTTTTTTTTTTTTTACTTCTCAGTTGATTATAGGCACAGTGAAACTGGTGCGACTGCTCTGATGATTTCTTCAGGGAGAGGCTTTTTGAGTCAAGTGGAACAGTTGATCAGTATGGGAGCAAGTATCCACTGCAAATCATCTAATGGCTGGTAAAAACAAACAGAGAAACCAAAAGATGGATTTATTTGTCAATATAGGAGAGAGAAAGAAACTGTTTAGGCTGTCAAAATCTGTAGTTCTTAGGGCAGAGTGATAAGTTAGCAAATTAATTTAGATGTTAAAGAATTTTCTAACTCCTGTTAATAACATTGTTTTCTGTAAATTCTAAATTGTATTCTTAATTACATGGTCTTGATTATGAGCTATAAACTTTGTTTCAGTAGGTCTATTGAAGACACTGGTTAGCAGAACAACTATAATCGACTGAATTGGACCAAAATGTTTGGCAATTCTTATTTTCATGGAGTTACCTATATCAGAAGATCTTTCGGTGATGTTTCTAAATCTGTTGTAGCATGTAAAAATATTTG
Source organism: Molothrus ater (assembly GCF_012460135.2). Lineage (NCBI taxonomy): Eukaryota > Metazoa > Chordata > Aves > Passeriformes > Icteridae > Molothrus > Molothrus ater. The sequence continues at coordinate 1,006,021 of NW_026530821.1, read as the reverse complement.
TGAATCTGTAAAACTCAAGTTTTGTGGTCATGAAGTATGTCTTCATATAAATAGGGAAATACAGTAAATAATTGTATTATGGAATGATAAGAATTAGAATTCCAGGGGTCTGATATTTGGTGCTAACATTTGAAAAACTTGGGAAGGAATGCAGTTTAAAGTTAAAACGGTGAGCTGCATTGTGAGGAGGACAGCTTCTGAAAGACATGAAATAGCCAAATATTTTCCCTCGTTTTTATGCAAAACGCCTGGGGTGTGACTTTTTGAGATGACTTAAAGGCTACTGCAAACAGGCAGGTCTGATCTCTGCACGTTTTTGTGGGCTTTTTAAGGGAATGGCATATTCTTCCTCCTCCTTTCCTTGTGCATGTTTACAGGTACTCCTGTGTAAAACTGACATTCTTTTGCGGTAAAGAACTGTAGTTATGTATAAGTCAGCTGTTAACACCTATTCAAGCACTTTCAAGTGGAAAGTTGCAGATCCAGCGATAGCAGTACTAATAATAGGGAAATGGGTACAAAAGTCTGGTATCAGATGCCTCGTCTGATGTGCTATTCATATTCATCTTTTGAAGTGAAAAACCGAATAAAAATACTTGTGCAACTCTTTCAGGATGGCTGTGGACTGGGCTAGGCGCTTTGGACAAACAGAGGTTGTGGATCTGTTGGAATCCTACAGGCAAGCTGTAACTGTTTTGCAGGAGTTGCATAGCATAGTGAAGGGAAATTTGAGGCTTGTGTTCTTTTAATCAGAACACGTTTTAGCTTTTCGTGCTGTAAAATCTGGACTGAATAGGAATACCTTTTTTTTTAAGAATAGGAATATTTCAGAAACAGTAAAAAAGTTTGTACTCAGTATCATATTGTTTATGTTTGCACAACTTGCTAATTCTGTACTGTGTACCATTTTATTTTCACATGCTTACTTTGGAAACAAATTTGTCATATGTTTTTATCTGTGTATTTTTATACACAATAGACAGATTAAAGAAACTTTATAGAAGTAATGTGTACACTAGGCCATTCAAGAATGATTTTTTTATTAACTTACAGTTATCATAGTTGAGGTAGTGTTTTGTAAAGATTATATTTATTATAATTTCTCTTAGTGTAGTTTCTGCTAGTGGGAAATTTTTGGAGAATACATATCTCTTAAATATTTTTCCTTGAACAGATAAATGAGAAGCTAATCCATTAGTTTATGACTGTGTTTCAATGAAGTTTAAGAAAATGAAAGTTAACACTAAAAAATGAAGTGGCATCCTTTGTTGGGTTGACATTTAAATCAGTGGACAGTAACAGTATGGTGATTCTCTTCTGCTACACTTAAAAATTAGAATTCAAGACCAATAGTCATGTTGGTCTTGATCTAAGTTTGAGTTGATTGCTGAATGCAAACCTGAAGGGACAGCCTTGACTCTGGTGTATTTTTCTATTACAGCGCTTCATTTGGATTTGGAAATCTGGATGAAAGTTCCCTGATCCAAAAAAGTGGTAGTGACCTTAGTGCAGAGGACAGAGAACTACTGACAGCTTATCATCACAGTTTTGATGACGAAAAAGTGGATCTGGATCTGATAATGCACTTACTTCACAGCATCTGTCATAGTTGTGATGCAGGTAGGTAAATACCTAACTAGTTGTGGATTGAGCTTCTGATGAATCTTGTTCTTTTTTCAGCAATCCCCAATAGTTAAAACCTTCTGAATGCTAGTCTACATGGCATCAACATGTATTTGAATTTTCGGTTTAACTCTGCAAACCCACTTCCTTTTTTAGGAGCAATTTTAATATTTCTTCCTGGGTATGATGAGATAGTGAGCCTGAGGGACCGCATTCTTTTTGATGACAAGAGATTTGCTGATAATGCTCACAGGTAAAACCTTTAGTCACTGTGGCTTTTCATTGCTTCTGTTAAGGATCCTTAAAATGTTCTTTTGTCTTGCATTAGATACCAAGTTTTCATGCTTCATTCAAGTGTGCAGACTTTGGATCAGAAGAAAGTGCTTGAAACTCCACCTTCTGGCATCCGCAAAATTGCAAGTATTAGAGGAGTTTGTCAGATGCTACAATAATCTATTTTGCTGTTGCTTTTGCAGTTACTATAGTTTTGATGGTTTTGTTTTTTTCTTTGCAGATTCTTTCTACTAATATTGCAGAAACCAGCATAACAGTCAATGATGTTGTGTTTGTCATTGACTCAGGCAAGGTGAAAGAGGTATGGCTGCCTTAAATTTTCAGAGTGCCATTCTAAAACACACAGTGCATAAATTTTGGAGAATTTTTTTTTTACTTTACAGTAAAGTGAAAAAAAGTGAAAAAAAGCTTTTACTAAGTAAGAGCTAGTGCCTCTCAGTCCTCACTGAAAAGTTTTGACATCCATTTGTTTTAAGACAAATCCTGTAAATAGTTATCTGTCTAAAAAATCTTGTAAAACCTAATGTAGGTTGATGCATTAATGTATCTTTATCTTTAGCAATTTAGTATTTCTGCTGGATTTTTAAAACAAGTCCTCAGTTTAGACCACCACCTTCTTGACACTTAGAGAGTGCTGGGAGTTCTTTTTGTCCTACTATTGTATCAAGTCCAAAAAATAATCCATTAAGTTTTTAAGCAGTTTTTTGGTGTGTTCAGTGCCCATTCCTAATTACTTTTTCAAGAAAAGTGAGATCACATAATGAGGCAATTTAAGACCTAGTGTCTGGCTTTGAAAATGAAATTGGATTTCATAGGCGACATGCATACCAAATTTCTGAAGTTCTCATATAACAAACTTACTTTTGTAATTTTACATCAGTCTAAGAAAATAAGCAGGTAATTTTCAAGTGAGATAAAAAGGAAAACTTAATTCGGTATAATAATGTATTTTACTTGCTTTGTGATATCTCAGAACACAGATCTGACATACTTCTTACTGACTTGCAATTACCTATTGACTAGAAAATGTTTAATTTCAAAAACTGTGTAGCACTAAGGTACTACAAAGGAGATACCATCATAAATTCACTTGAAACTGAGAAGATACCTTTGTGCCAGAAGTGGCTGTGTATATTACTGTTTCATACTTTTTAGAAAAGTTCTGTTGGTAATCTAAATAACTAGTAACTTTTATTTCATGTACCCTATTGAGTTTTCAGTTTATATTCCTTTCTTTGTTTTTCTAGAAGTCTTTTGATGCACTGAGTCGTGTTACAATGCTAAAAATGGGGTGGATTTCAAAAGCCAGTGCTATCCAGAGAAAGGGCAGGTAATAAATGCCTCATACTGGTTTCCATTTTGCAGATATCCACAGTCCTTTATGTTTAGAATATAGCACACAACATAGTAACTGTTTCTAGCCTAGTCCAGTGTCGTGTTGGATAATGGCCAACACTTGTTCTCTGCAGGTGAGTACTGGTCAGTATGTATTTCCTTAGAATCATTTCCCAAGTAGTAGAAAGGTGATGTTCAGGCATTTCCCAAAGGTCTAGGTTGTTTTCCCTTACTATGTTGTTCTCCTTCCTCTTTCTCCCATGTAGCACCAGCAGTCGCAGTGTCCATTAGGGTGTTTTCACATCTTGTCTGTGGGCAGAGGACTGCCTATATCACTTTCTCCAAGCTATCTATGACTTAACAGGCCATGATTATATTCTTCCGAACACTGTGGGTGAGGGCTCAGAAGTTCATGTAGCAGCAAGTGCCTGTTTTATCAATCACATTGGCATTAAGCTGCACGTATACACATACATGTATATGAATGAGAGAATTTGCTGTCTCTTATTCACTCACAAGTTATTTAATATTTTTTCTGCCTTTTACTCCAAAGGTCACTTCTGTTTGGGGGATGTGAGGAGAAGAAATGAAGTTTGCAACTGATTTCCTTACAACGATTGAGATTTGGACTGGTTTTACATTAGCAAAAAACCCACAGCACTTTACATTAGATAAATCTTGTTTTTCTTCCTCCAGATTTCTCAGTGTTGGGTTAAAATTTCAGTAAAAAATTGCCACACTCTCAAAAATAATCCATGATTGCAAAACTCTCACTTTGCATGTGACTTATAACACTTTCCTCATAGAAGTGCTTCTGCTTTTCCATTCTGAGTTTCTGTGTCTGTTTGTTGGCTTTTGGTTTTATTTTTAGAAAGAAATCCTAATTTTCACAATTTCCCATATTTTATTTTCAAGGGCTGGGCGCTGTCAGCCTGGAGTCTGTTTTCGTCTCTTCAGCAGGCTCAGATTTCAGAATATGTTGGAATTTCAGTCTCCAGAACTTCTCAGAATGCCACTTCAGGTGCATGTTCAGTTAGAAATTATAACTTTAAAAAATCGGATGTCATCAAACCATACTATTAATTGCAACAAATGTGTTTGGGGGTTGTTTCCAAATCTTGGTAATCATTTCTGTTCTGCCTTTTAACTTGCAGGAGATTTGTTTGTACACAAAACTTCTGGCTCCAATTAATTGTCCAATTGTAGACTTTCTTATGAAAGCTCCTGATCCTCCGCCTGCTGTAACTGTGAGAAATGCTGTGCATATGCTTAAGGTCAGAAAAGGAATAGATTTAGATGGTAATTGGGTTTGATCCCAAATTTGTGGTGTAGCAGTCTATCTTACTGACTTCAGTTTGTACTGAAGCTGTTTTTAATTACTTAAGGATGTTTTGAATTTTTGTTGATTGTCTCTTTTCATTTTGTGTGTGGGGATGTGTTTTTCCATGTCAAGGAAAAGAGAGTGCTTCAAAGTCTTGTCTCTGTTAATAGTTTGACTTGCTTTTTTAGTGTTTGGAAACAAGTCTAGTTAATGTCCACTATTCACATCTTTTCTGCTTTCACTATAAATTGATTTTGTCCACTGTACCCGTCCCCCTCTCTGTTTGTTTGTTTGTTTATAAACAGACCATAGATGCCATGGCCCCTTGGGAAGATCTCACTGAGCTTGGTTATCACCTCGCTGAATTACCTGTAGAGCCACACCTTGGTAAAATGGTGTTGTATGCTGTAGTTCTGAAGTGCCTGGATCCTGTTCTGACCATTGCCTGCGCTCTTGCCTGCCAAGACCCTTTTGTGCTGCCCACGCTGGCCTCCCAGAAGCGTGCGGCCATGCTGTGCAGGAAGCGTTTTGCTGCCGGGACGTTCAGTGACCACATGGCCCTGCTCAGGGCTTTCCAGGTAGTACTTCATTTCAGAGAGTGCTAATCACTGTAGATCACGCAATCAAGGCAAATAATGTAGCACTCTACTTGGATGTAGAGTGGTGGACTGTGATTAAGTCCTTGGAGAAGACTTTATTTTTGCTAGTGCCTTTGCTGTGTATTGGACTCATGAATTTGTGAGGGCACACTTTTTGTAGTATGTTTTGTTGATATTTTCAAACCTTAGAAAATTCTGAATGTTCCAACAATGTGCCTCTTTTACATCCTACTACACTGAACTTCAAATCATGATATTAATGTAATGATCTTTATTTATTGTTTTAACTTGACATAATCATTGTAATGAACACGTAAGGAGAACCTAATTCTTGAACAGAAAAAAGGATCTGGTTTGATACGTTTACTTTTAGAGGGGGTTTTGCATTCATTTTATTGACATAAATGTAATCTTTTATAAAAATGCAGTTTTTAGTTTTAGCCTATCAAATTAATAGGTGAATGTAAAAACGTTTTCAGGCATGGCAGAAGGCACGCAGTGATGGCTGGGAGAGGGCCTTCTGTGAAAAGAACTTCGTGTCCCAAGCCACAATGGAAATCATTGTAGGAATGAGAACACAGTTGCTTGGCCAGCTTAGAGCCTCAGGTAAAGAACTTGGAAAAATTTTCATTAAATGTTTAATGTTGTTTTAAAGTCAAGCATATAGAAATTATTACAAAAATCATGTTCACTGGTGTAATTTTCCTTACTTAATTTGAAATGCACCTTCATGTACACATTCATGCAGGGTATGGTGTAGATGAGGAAGTGTGGCTGATCTAACTGAAAAACCCTCGTTTCCACTTGTCACCGCATTTCATGGTTTAATAAATTATTCCCATAGGAAATGTCTTTGTATTGTAGAAAATAGTCATATTCTGTGTTAGTATGAAACCTCTTATCAGGAAGGATTTAAGTGTAGTGGTTTCTTCTTTGTGCTGTTAAGGTTGGCAGTACAACAGGTTGAAAAATGCAATAAATAAGTTGTTTATTTCACCTTTAGTTTGTAACTCCTTTTAAGAACCAAACACAAGCTAACATGGCACTGTTTTGTCTTGTTCTTTTGTCAGGTTTTGTGAGGGCCAGAGGAAGAGCTGATATTAGAGATGTTAATACTAACTCTGAGAACTGGGCTGTAATTAAAGCTGCCTTAGTGGCCGGGATGTATCCCAATCTTGTGCATGTAGACAGAGAAAGCCTGGTGTTGACTGAACCAAAGGAGAAGAAAGTGCGATTTCATCCTACCTCTGTTCTTGGTCAGTCTCAGTATAAAAAGGTAAAATCACTTTGAATTCATAGTTCAAGAAAAAGAGCACTAAAATCTATCACATGTTTTAGAATGTCTTTTTCTAGTTCTCAGTACTTTAAAAGCAGTTTGGGCATTTAACACTACAGCTTTAGCAAATACTGTTCTACCCAGCTGATAGAACTGGAGTTGATTCATTTTTCCATTGTTTCAATTAGTCCTTTCTCTAGATGGAACAAGGGAAAATGGCAAAAAAACCACCCCAGTTATAAGATTGTTTTAAAAATAGAATTATCCCTACTCTTAAAAGGAAGAAGTTCTTCTCTGAAACTTTTTTTTAACATTTGTTTTTAAAGCAAAATATTTTATTTTATCATGGTAAGCTAATTTGTGAATCTGGTTGAATTCTCTCACGCTTTTTTTTGCATGTATATTTTTATATGTATATAATTATACATGTATTTATTTCTCAAAAGATAGAATCATGGAATGGTTTGGGTTGGAAGGGACCTTAATGCTTATCTCATTCCAATCCCTGCCACAGGCAGGGACACCTTTCACTCTTCCAGGTTGCTCAGAGCCTCACCCAGTCTGGCCTTGAACACTGCCAGGTTGAGGCATCCACAGTGTCTCTAGATAAAATGAGAAATATGTTAAAATTTACATTAATTACAGTAGATGGTATAATAGCCTAGTCTTACCTGCTCTTGCACAGATTGCTTTAGCTAATGGACAAGCTGCAGCCATCCAGGCCCTCCCTACAGACTGGCTTATATATGATGAAATGACAAGAGCTGACAAGACAGCAAACATCAGGTGCTGCTCTGTTGTGACACCTGTCACCGTGTCCCTCTTCTGTGGACCAGCCAGGCTGCCAAGTAATGCCTTGCAGGCATCTTCATCCTTTCGAGGTACACTGGAGTCTGGATTTGGAATGTTTCCACTGGTATACATTAGTGTGCAACATGGAAAGCTTATTTTTCAGTAATATTTAATACATATATTGGCTGATTCTGAAAACAACAGTGTTATAATTCCTGTAGCTGTTCAGGAGTAGTTTGTAGGTTCTGTAATAAATCTCTCAGTTTTGGGATTCCTTACATATTCAAGTCCATAAATTACACAGTTCTGGGAGTCTCAGAAACTATGGTATAGTTTGTAAGCAAAGAATGCAGCCACAATGTCTAATGATAATAATGATACTGAGATGTGTAGTATGTATGTTCTTTTTCTACGGACTACTTTATTCGATACATTGAACCAGATTATTCAAACTCAAAAATTTAGAAATAATCAATATGGCCAACAAGTCATGTTGCTTCTAGCTGACACACGCATTTTCAAGATATGTTCTACTGATAATTTTTTTGTCAATTAACTGTACCATAAACTGTAAGTAATAGAGAATATATAGAAATTTTCTTTTTTTTTCTTACTTGAGTCCTCTTGGATTGGAAGCAAAAATAACTGCTGCTAGTTCTCATAGTTGAAATCAAACTAAAAGTCCAACTTATTTCTGAAGCTTTCCTGTCTTGCTTTTAAACTGTTAACCTTAGAGTAGTGTTCATGCTGATTGAATTGCACTTTAGAAAAATAAGGATTCCTAATCAATAGCCATATGTATTATATGTATATTTTTTTCTTACTAAGTCTTTAAATCTGCTGTTTTACTAGGAAATAGAGCCACATATGCTTAGGCAAAAGTTGGATAGTGGCTTGTGAGTACTGGTGAAGGTACATGACTTGAGTCCAATCATATCAGTACAGGTTTTTACATAGTAGGACCTACAGCAGGTCTGGCTACTTGATTGCTGCTATCTGGAGTAAAGACTTATCAGTGTGTTTGCGGAAAAGAAGAGGTAGTTTTACAAATGTTTACATTTTAAAGTCAATTTTAGAAGGAAAAATATTATTGCTGTTAATACAGCAGTGTTCGTTTCTTTGTATATAAGTAGAAATAATACTAATAATAATACTTCTGTCTTACTAATAATAATACTTTTGTCTTTAATTCAGGAGGAGGGGTATCTAATGATAGCAGTGACAGTGAGATGGAGGACAAAACAACTGCTAATCTGGCACTACTGAAGCTGGACGAATGGCTCCATCTCAAACTGGATCCTGAAGTTAGTAAGAAATCACTCCTAGGTTTGCTTCATGTAGAAGAATTGTAAAAAAGATGTGAAAAGGTTTTTGTAACATTTGAGTAGCCAAGAATTTTCTCTAAGAATGTCATGGTCCATTTGAGTCTCTCAAACTACATACTCAGTGATTTAACCTTTCCTTCATGAGCTCATCAGGAATTAAAGGGCTTCAATCCCCTTTGGCACAGAGTTGTCTGTTGCGTGAACTTGTGTATTCAACATCCAAGTTGCAATGTTTCATAACCTATCACCCATACCTTTCAATTCTTTTACCTGTGAGCAAAAGGAAAGAAAATAATTAGTCATTTAAGTCAACAGTTGGAGTGCTCATTCTTCTTCCTCCATCTTGGTGTGGGAGTCCTGTCTATCACATGAGGGAGCAGGAAAGCCTCAGCAGTGCAGATGCTGTTGGATCTCCTTCAAAAACTTTCTGGGCAGTATGATGTTTTATATGTCTGAGCTTGGCAGTTTTGTCCCTTTCCACAAGTCAGCAGATTCTGAAGAGACTGCCAGACAAAAGATAATGGCTGCAAGGGACAGCAAACTGCACGTGACAGTGGCTGCATAAGCGTCCTTCTGCTGCTTCTGGCCTCCTGTCCTGTCTGCATGGTGCTTTATCAGGCTATGCAGGAGCTGGGATCGCCAGAATCTGAAGAGGAGCTGAGAGAGCAGTCACATTGGCATATTGTCTTCTTCTTTCTGTGCAAGAGTAACCAAAATCGGATCAAAAAAGGAGCACTTGAAGCTGGAGTTGCTGAAAGAAAGTTGCTGTCAGATTTTTTAAGGATAAATATAAACCTCTTTGAAATTGAAGTCTTTATGTCATTGAGGAGCTGTGGCTATGGTAGGAGGTAGTTTATGGGTCATGAAACACATTTTCACCAGCTCTAATAATAATACTGTCTCTCCTAGACATGTCCAAAAGAGTGATTTTTTAAAATTTTTTTTTAAAGGAAGCATTTCTGATAATTGGGAATTAGACTATAGTCTTCTGAATTTAGTCATCACATTTGAGCAGATGTCTGTGTAAGAAAAATATCACTTAGAGCTCTTTTCCCTCAAGTATGACTGAAGAGTGCATGAGTAGAGACTGATTTGAGAGGAAGGGCATAAAGCATGAAAGGATTGGGTTTTCTCAAAAGATAAAAAGGAAAAAAAAGTCTGTGGATTTACAGTACAAAGCTAAGTTTAGTACAGAGCTAAATGAAATGTTTGAAAAATTACCTTGCACCCAAGGAAAAGAAAGTAAATTAACATTTAGTTTAAATATGGATTATTCCCCTTCCCCAAGACCTTAGTCCTGCCTTTCATTTTGGGCCCTGTTTATATTAGAATGCCAGGTGCTGCCTGATAGGAAAAAGATAGGGTCCTTTTACCTGTCTGATCTAATTTTCATCAGCATTTAACAGAATTTGAATCCATCACAGGCTGCTGGTATGCTGTTGCAACTCAGGCAGAAGTGGCACAGTTTGTTCCTGCGTCGTATGCGAGCTCCTTCTAAACCGTGGTCTCAGGTTGATGAAACAACTGTAAGAGCAATTACAGCTGTTCTGAGTGCTGAAGAACAGTCTGCAGGTCTGCAGCAGCCTTCAGGAATCGGCCAGAGACCAAGACCTGTGACTTGTGAAGAATTTACTTTGGCATCTTCCTTTCTGCTGTCAACCAACAGCAGAAAAAGCTCAACAGAAACTGAATTGTCTGACTCTTCTAATGCTGAAAAGTAAGATGTTGAGGTCTTCTGCTCACTGTAGGTTGCAAATTATGTGTACAAGTATCACTTAAATTTCTGCTAGTAATAAGGAGGTGGAAACAGTGGAAATACAGTTCAAAGGTGTTATACTGTTATATGCTGCATGGTAATCCCATAAAGTATTTCATACCTGGGCCTGCTTTTTTGAGAGAGCAGTCAGGAATATTGTCCATGAATTGTGATGTTGGAGAAGTAGCAGAAGAGGTTTAACAGTAGCACTAAAAAGTAATGCATGATCAGTATGGCTTTTTTAGTTAGGGTTTAATAGATTTTGTAGCTGCTGTAATACATGTGGTCATGCAGTAGGCTGACAGGTCGATGTAAATTGTTCAGTGACTGCTTGTGAAACTCAAGGTATGTCTTTTTAGGGTTTCAGTGAAATCTGCATCTCCTGCCCTCCACCAGCCGAAGAAGAACAAAGAAAAAGACATTTTGCTCTCCAAACGATCCTCAGATGACAGATCAGCTCAGTCCTCAGTGAAGCCTTCAGACAGCAGTAGCTATTCCAGCCCCTGTGCTAGTCCTTCTTCTCCGGTGTCTGGAAAGGTAGAGTTCTCTAACCTATCACCCTGCTCTTCAAAAGTAATAGAATTCCTTGCTGATATCATTCTGCAATTAGGTATTTTACTGGTAAATTAGGAACCTAACTTAACTTTTAATTTATAACAGCTGCATACTACTTCCTTCCTTCTTCTAAAATCTAGACTAATTATCCTTGTTTCACTATTTTAATACAGTAAAAATTTGTCACCTGCTGAGGTAAAGCTATCCAAAGTAGAAAAAATGAGATTTAAAAAAAACCCCTTGTTCTAATGAATGTGTATTAGGTTTTTTTTCAACTAAATTAGTATATTATACACACACTTCTGAAGTTTTTGGATTCTGCTTTTTTCTGTTTCTGTAATAGCATAATTGATACTGATTCTGTGTTATCTGCCTTACTATGACTGCTTGGGGTTTTTGTGATGGTTATTTTGTGATACTCATTTAAAGCACACATTTTAAATGAGATTGTTGTCATAGTTGTCCCTATATACTTGAATAGTAGACTGCAGTAACACTAAAGAGATCGTTGAGAGGAAACATCATGGACTTACTGGAGGATTTAGTAATTCCTCTTGAATCTTTCAGCTTTTAAATTAAGACAGTGTAAAAGGAAGAAAACATGTTTTCTGAATGTAGAAATACGAGTAGTGCTGTAGGCTGCACTCTTGGATGATTAATTTTGGTGTCATCTCAAGGTGTGTCAGACTTAAACCAATTATAATTAATACTAGACTTCTTAATCGTGTTCTGCTCTATTTGTTTTCTGCCCCTCATAGATGAATTACTATTTTGAAAAGTGCTTTAAAAATGTAAAATAGATATGAAATACATTTCAAAGCCATTTTTGACAGGACCAGCTGATAGATTTCATGTTTCTTCTAGAACCTGGAGGAGGAAGGGAGGAGCACAGTGAAGGGATTTCTGTCCTTGTGTGTGAAACTTCAGAAATAAAGCCTGTTGTATTGTACTTATTAATTTAATTTATTTCTTCCAGGGTTGCAAATCTCCTTCACCAAGACAAAATATGCCAGTTCGGTACTTTATAATGAAAAGTAGCAACTTGCAAAACATTGATATTTCTCAACAGAAGGGAATATGGTCCACTACACCAAGTAATGAACGGAAACTGAATGGAGCCTTTTGGGAGAGCAGCGTGGTTTACTTAATATTTTCTGTTCAAGGGTCTGGATGCTTTCAGGTGGGTCTTAATCTTAAACTAACTGTTAGCAGTGGTTGATGGTTTAGGAGGATGCAGCCAATGACTGTGTGTGGTGTGGACAGCTTTGCTTATGGCTTCTGACTTTCCTAGAAGCAGAGCAATGTGCGAATGTCTGTACTTGCTGAAGAAAGAGTATTTCAAAGCTGAGATGGAATTTTCTCCAAACATCATGAGTAAGAAAAATATTTGTACCCTACATTAATCCTCTAAAACAACAACCACCAGAAACAAAAATCCTAACAAAGTAGGGGATTGCTACTGTTTGCATGCCAAAATGTGTATTATATGTGAGCAAGCACTTACTGTCAAGTCACAGCTTTCTAAAGCCAGGAAACTCATACATTTCTTTATTATAATTTTGATTAAAACTGATTTTATTCACTTCCAATTAGGAAGCTGGCCATGATTCTTGCAGAGCTCTGTCTTGACTTCATATTCAGTGAGATATTTGTCAACAGTTTGTTGGTCAAATCTGTGGTCAGTTTGAAGTAAAAACTTGACCTGGTAATGCAAAGTTGCAGGTTAGCTGTGACACAGCTAAATTCAGTTGTTCCAGGTAAAGAAATTTCAATTTACTTCTTCATAGATAAGTTAGTTATGAAAGTCAGCTGAACTTAAAATCTATCAAACCAACCAAAACACAGCTGTCTTGGCAATACCACTGAAGGACTGCTGTGACATATTACATGTGATGGTTTGGCAAATGCAGATACTGGAAAGTAATTTTCAGCAAGTCAGTTGACACTGAAAATGGGCTGTTGCACTGGTCCTGTCAGACAAGAAAGTGGGGAAGAGAAGACACCCTCAAGTCAGGAGTGTATGTGGTTGACCTTGCCCTTCCCTTCCAGTTTTGACAGTGCACTGCACCCTCATGGGAATGTGAGATTAACTTCCCTATTAATCTTCTCTTGTCCCAACTCTCTCTTTCTATTCTATTCTATTCTATTCTATTCTATTCTATTCTATTCTATTCTATTCTATTCTATTCTATTCTATTCTATTCTATTCTATTCTGTTTGTTTTTTCCTCTGTTCCTTTTATTAATTCTCGTTTAAGTCTGGCTTGAGCTATCTAGGACTGCTTGTCTTACAACAGCAGTGTGTGCTGGTAATTTACTGAACTGCTTCTTTTGGACTGCCAAGTCCTAAACGGCATAAATACACCTGAATGGTATATTGATATGTTGTTTGTGGGTTTGTGTTTACTTTCAGTTTGCTTGGTGTGTGGGTAAATCAGGGTGTCCTTAAGTAAGTTAGATGCTGTCTCAGATTGGGGAGAATACTTGTTATGTTGGAATTTTGTCCGGCTTCACTAAAGCAGGAAATAAAAGCAACTTTGACTTCTTTCTTTGAAGAACAACTACACTCTCCTAATTGTGTGTGAAAGTTAACATAGAGGGAGCATGAGAAGGAACAAATGGATTTCTGCAAAAATTACCTAAAAGTAACAAGGAAGATGAATATCTAATGGACTATTCTATAGTAGAATATTCATCTCAACTTCCTTCTTCTTCAGGTGGTTATGCAACAGCTTTTTAATAAGTTACAAAGCTCAAAAACCTTTAATGATAATTTTGTCATTGAGAGACATTCCTTATGGTGAAACCCTACAAGGCATATTTGAAGTGGAAAAAGAAGTGATTCTTCTAACTTTCTAGATGTAAACATTTTGGAAGCTCTAGCTTCATGGTGGAGAGTGTGTGAATCACTTTGAAATTACTTTGAAAGTTTCATAGGAAGTTTGGTTATTTATCTCATTCTACCATAGACAGATATGGCCTCATTATGTCTGTTCTTTCATATTTCAATTTTTGTCCCAGGGTTTTGCTAGAATGGGTTCAGCGATTGGGTGTGAGAAAAGTCAAGACTGGGGATCTGCTGGTTTTGGAGGTGTATTTAAGGTGGACTGGATCCGAAAAGAAAGCATTCCTTTTAAGTTTGCACACCATTTGCTCAACCCACGGAATGACAGTAAGAAAGTACAGATAAGTAGGGATGGCCAGGTAATGTTACTCTCTTCTGAAGTTTTCTTTATTTGGTAGAATGTATTTGGTGTATTTTTTATTAGCTTGTTCAGCCTTGACATTTATCTCCACTTGTTTGTGTATCTGCTGATCTGAATTCGCAGTTCATTAGTGTATTGTACCTTCAGCTAATGCAGAATTACTGCTGAAGTAATGGAGCTATTTTGATAAAATCAAAAGTTTCTTGCTTATGTGTTAAAAAAATTATTTTAAGGTGGATGCTTCCAAAAAGAAGTTGTTTGGTTTGATTTTCAGTTTGTAATTTAGTTCTGGAGGTTTGTTCCCTATTTGCTTGAGATGTGTTCTCTTAGATAGTCTGTTACACCCAAATAACTGTTCAAAATTATTAATTTTTTTTTGTAAAGCCTGAAGAGAATCCTGAGGTTTAAGGTAGAGTGCAGCTTAGGACAGTTCTTGTACTTTTTACAGCTCTAAAAATGCAACTAAAAAAAGCCAAAGCCAAAATTTCTGTGTGGCAGTTTCTGCCCTCTCCCCATCCCCTCCCTGAACATCTCCTTGAGGATTCAAGAGCTAAAGTTTTTGTATCACTTTCTCTCCTTCAAATCCTCTCTCCAGCTGTAAGAAACTGGAGGAAAGGAGAAGTACAAGGAAAGGATGGCCACTGTATTTCCTGTGACCTCTATTTCCATATTCTCCACCACACTTGATGGAATTCAACTTAAAAGATGTGGAAAATAATGATCTCAAGTTAGTAAGTGACTGATCTGTGGGAGGTACAAAGGGTCTGGTGCATCTGTTCTTGTGTATGGTGGTAGGGTGTTCACTGGGAATTGTCTTTGTGAGAAATGACAATTCACTGTCAGTGAAAACACCCTAAACAGCCTGTAGGCCAGGATGGCTTGCAAAAGTTTTTACCTCCTGCTCAGCCCTAGTAAGAAGACCTTGCTTTGCTGTGAGTTCTAATGTTTGTCCCAATAGCAAAAGAGATGAGCTCTTCCAGAAGGGTTGAAAGAAATAACCAGCAACATCATCTAGCAATTCAGTAATAAATAGTTTCTATGTGCTCAGTAGTAGCAGTGCAGGTAACTTCCCTGATTTCCTGTTCATTTCTAGGAGCTGGAACCACAAGTTGGAGAGCAGTTGCTGCAGCTTTGGGACCATATTCCTTTGGCAGGAAAAAAACTGACTGAGCATGCCAAGTAATGTGACAGAGGTAGTTTTCCATGCATTGCTTGCTGGTTTTGTGGTAGAGGAAAACCCATGAAGACACAGTGTATCATCACAGTACTGTCTTTCCTTTATAGCTTGTGGAAGAACAAGTACACTTGGTACTAAATATTCTATTATTTGGATTTTTTTTTTTTTCAGCTGGTTTAGGTTGTTGAAACATCAGCCACAAGAACCAGCAGTGTATCTACAATAAAGATGAGGAAGATGACACAACAGCCTCCTGACATTCTTCCTCATGCTGGGCAGCTAGAAGTGGAAAAATAAGAAGGAATTGTGTTGTTTTCAGTGTTTACTTGCCAGCCTGTTTTTTGACTGAGTTGGTTTTTTTAAGGAGTGTGCAGTTGATACTTAAAAATACAGTTAAGTTGAAAACAAAGTTTGAAACAATGAACCTCATTTAAGTTGTCTGTGGGTTTAAAATAGCATAACAGACAGTTTAAGTATGCAGTTTACAGTTAAAGCTTTCTCAACCCAGTAAAAGGTATGAGAATGTAAATGTTAATTAATCAGTCTTGCAGTTCAGTTAAAAAAAAAATACTAACTCCAAATATGCCGAAAGGCTCCTTAAGTGTACTTCCACATCCACAGTGCAAGAGAGCAGAATATATTCATACAAATAACTAAGCAGCTGGAGATGTTAATTTTTAATTTATTTAAAAGTAATTCTTAAAAAAAAATATTTATTTTATTTTGGTTTTGTTTGTAATTATTTATTTATGTGTTTATTTATTGTTAAATTTAATTATTTTAAATTAATTTAATTTAAATAGAAAAGAAGGAGCATGAGACTTTTGAGATTGGGTGCGTCCACTGATGTTTCTAGTTTCAGTTATTTTTCCCCTTTAAGACGTGACTCACACCTTTGAGAAGCTTAAACAGTCTTTCAGAGGCCTGTGGCCAAGTGGTTCTTCAATATTTCACTAATTTAGGCAGTGTTACAATATTTGTATTTCTTTAAAAAACAATAAAAATCTTTAACAGTACAATTTCCTTGATCATTTAACATTGTCTTCATGCTTTCTTTCAAGTTGTTTCTTTTTCTTCCACACCACTGCTATCTTGGTTTATTTGGCTTTTTCTTAGTCCTTAACATACTGTACTGTAAGGCTGGTATAAGTGGGTGTGATCACTGTCAGCAGTGTTTGTGGTCATTTTTAGGTTAAACCAAGATTTTTTGCTGCTTCTGAGCCTCCACCTGTTTCCTCTTGTCTGTTCAGGATATTACCCCATGCATTCATTTTGCATTCTGTGTGGTGACTTCCACACATGAACCATCAGTTTGACCTTTGCCAAGACTTACTGGGTGCCTGTAAGGCTGGTATGCCCAAGAAATAGTTTCTCAAGACAGTGCATAGAAGGGAGGCATGAGGCTCTTCCTGCCTTTTACAGTACTTCCAGGCCTGTGCCCACCCAGGAATGTGGGGCAGTACTGCCGTGTACAGATTTACAGGGCCCTGTGCACTCCAGAGACAGGGCTGGTACAGGAGAGGGAGCACGGGCAAGTGTAATGTTTGGCTAACCAGCCAAATGGTACTTCTGCAGCTTGATGGTAAAAAGAACAGTCCAGCCATAGCATTTGCATTTCACAAGGCCACTGGCCAGCATAGGTCGCTTGTGTGAAGAAGAGATCGTACCCTGCTGCCTGACAGACGTGGTCAGGTAAGTCTATGTATGCCCAGATGTTAGATGCAGCCCAGTCATGGTGGATTGTGTAATATTATTATCACCCAAATAACTGTACCACTGACCTGTATTTTCTCACACACTGCATTTAGATGTGGACTGATTGTCCCTTAAGCTGTTGGTCTGGTGTCTGTAACCATCTCCCTTTTAGCAGGGCTGCCTAAAGCCCTTACACTCTGGTAGCAGAAGTGGATTGCCACTTTCTGTGATGATTCCAACAGTATCATCAGCCTCCAGAAGAACTCCAGCCCTACCGCACAAGTTTTAGAGACACCTGACCTGCCTGATCATGACTGAATGTGATCATCATAGCTGATCTGAAAACTAAAGCAGAATGAAGGGCAAGGAGCTGAATGTATCTGAAAAATAGCAAAGCAGCAGCGGCCAGCAATTCAACAGAATCCTTGCATTGATGACAATAAATGGGAGAAATGGCCCATCACCATCTCCTCAGCAGCAGTAAAAATTCCACTTTGGAGATTGTTCTGCACACTAAAATGCTAAGGAAATTAACACAGAGCCATCCCACACTTGAGAGACAGGAGAGTTGCCAGGTCCTGTTCCTTGCTGCAGACAAGACCGTGGCAGCATGGAGATGTGTGACCTTGTAAAATAATAACTCAGGCCTTGCTGCTTCAGCTGGTACAGCTAATAGCTAGCCTGATAAGTTCCCTTGAGAAAGGAATTTTAACAGTGAGTTTATGTATCTGTTTGCATATCAATCTATTCTTGTGGGAAAACAATTTGCACCTTGAGGAGGGAGATTCTACCTGTGTGAAAGACTGACTTCCCAGGAGATAAGAATGTAAACATATCTAGAGAAGAAAGTTTTTGATGAATACGTATGCTAGCCATTACCAATCAATGAACCGAGGAAGCAAAAAGTTGCTAACCAATTAGAATTAAACATTATGCCTTCTGATAACCATACAAATATAAGCTATGGAGGATAAAGATTGCCTGTGGTGAATAAAGAAGGAGGTGTCCTTGTCCATCTCTATTGTGACATCTGGTGATCTCAGTGAGATAGAACGTGGTTGGACATGATCCGTGGTTGGACGTGATCCCACGTGATAGCAATAGCTGGCTGTGAGGAGAGTGGCACAGACGGACACAGCCTGAGAGGTGCAAGAGGCGGCAAGGAGAGCTGCCAAAACAGGGGAGGTGGTGAGGAGAGATTCCACGAAAAACTGCAGCAAGGAGAGCTGCAGAATTACATGGCGTGCAGAGCTGAAAAAAAGAAGCCCAGACTGCAATTTTGGAAAGGTGAGCTACTGGTGAAAAAGTGGGAACACAGGTATCTACCAAAGAAGAAGATGCAGTAAATATATGGACACTTATGTTAGGCAAACAAGGGGTAAAATATGATAAATAGACATTGCAAACTTTGTTGCTGCTGTGTAAAAGAAATTGCATTAGAGTGGATGTACAAACCGCCTTTTTTGTCAAAAGGTCGGAGGAGGTAGTGCAAACATTATGAGTGGCAGCTACAATGGGAGACGAAATAGCTACAAAATCGCTAACTATGTAGCATTTGGCTCAAGATTTATTAATGCAATCAAAAGCTGATGGAGAAGTCACATCTGCTGCCACCCCTGCCACTGCTTAGCTCATAGAGACCTTCTGCTTAACACCTCCTATTTCGGTAAAACCATTCCTTGTTCCTTTGCCTGCGAACAACGAGAGAGAGAAGATTACAATGAGGAAGAGGCCTGCCCACAGTCTGACAGAAAGCAAAACGCTGACATTGCAAATTAAATCAGGTTAGTGATGTTTGCTAGACTAAGAAACCATGGAACTGTATTGGTATCCCTGGGCTTGGACGCTCATCAGAGCTCTCCTGCCATCTCCCAAGCGCCGGGTGACAGCTCCGTCATGTGGTGCAGCCTGCCCCCCTCCGCCCCACTCCTTCCCCTCTCCAGTCAGCCCTGAGTACACGGCGGGATCACACCCCACATAAAATGCTGAAGCTACGGCACACCATTATCAGAATGTCTAGAAGATGCATTTAAATATGTTTGTTAAAACTAACCTTGTCTTTTCAGTGAACTGTGGGTTTCAATAGGATTGTTTACTGGAGAGATTCAAACCTGTGAATGCAATGTCTTCTTACATATCAGTAACATAACAAGATCTAACTTTTTTAACAGAAATTTTGATGCATTGCATGATTGAAAGAGCTTGCCACGTGGAATGTATACCCCTTTTTTAAAGAATTTTAGTTTAAAAGTCTGATTGCACTAAATTAACACTGGTTCTTTGCTAAATTATAATGATGGTACCTGTTACCATGAAAATTAGAAACTTACATACTTAAAAATATAATTGCAAGCTGGTACCTTTAAAACACCATTTATCACTGCATAGAAAATGTTTTAGTTTGTGGAAAGGAAAATTCCTATTTGTAAAATACTGCGACCCCTTGCAAAATTAAAAAAATCCCTCTTTAGAAATATTTAGCGTGAATATTAATGGACTAAAATGTCCATTAAATGGACTAAAATGAAAATTAATGGACTAATCCTGCAGCAGTTAACTTTAAAACCTAATGTCAAAACACAGAATTTCTGAGAACAATTAGCTGAGTGAGGCCCATGGTAGATTTAACCACTCATTAACCAAAGCATTTCTTTTCTCACTTTAAAATAAACCCTGACTTCCCCATTAAAGTTATCTGCAAAAAATATTTGAGGTTTAGAAATAATTAGCTCACAAAAACTCCACTGCACAATCAAACAAAGTTATGTTAACCATAATTTTGTCAGTTTCCTTGCTTTCTACCCCCAATTTTAATAAGGTAATTTTACTATGAATCTTTTTTGCTATAAAGGCACATGTGACAGCTTTTTGTTTATGCACACCTATTTATTGATTCAAGTGTAGTTATTTTTCCTTACTACATTTAAATTAAAATTTAACTTGATATCAAAACACTGTAAGTACATTAATAGACTAAAGCTGCAGAGAATGGTAACTCACTCTTTTAAAATAATCTGAAACCCTGACTTTGTAATTGTTTATATATGTGTCAAATTTACACACCCACTAACCTAGCCAAATTACTTGTGCAGAACTCATGACAGTATTATATAACTAGGTTCTTACTGTTTTATGCCTTAAATATTTATATCCCCTTACCTTTATTAGGCCAAGCTCATATCTATTGTATAGATATCTGTGAAAAGTTGCAAAGTTGAAGGACAGTTTGCCAAAATCTACACTGTTGTAATTTTTTCCCAATAAAGCTGCATTTCAAAAAGTCCTCTTAAAATTATATTTATACCAAGAAAATCCTTACAATGAATAAGTATTTTCAATAATATTTGCAGTTACCATGAGCTATTCTCCAAACTAAATTACATAAAATAACCACATATTTGTCACATCTTTATAATCCTTCCAGTAAATCCATGTTGCTTCTATATTATTCATTTGTAATAATAGAGTCAAAATTAGTAAAATTCTGTTGTATCTGGAGCTTCTAAAGGAACATTCTCCACGCTAGTTTTGTTACTATTCTATTAAACTTAACTTTTGTTAAATTTAGGTGATACTCATTTTCAGTTCTGCTATGTTTTAATTTAATACAAATTAAGTGTTGGTAAGATTAAGCAAGGTTAAGCTTCAGTATTGTTAAACTTGAGCGATGTTAAGTTTACCTTCTGTTAAATTGAAGTTCTGTTAAGGTAAAGTTCTATTAAGTTAATTTTTGTTAAGATTAATTCATAAAATTTCACAATTTTGTTAAGTGTTACTAAATATAAACAAAGTCAAGTTTAAGTGTTGTTTAATCTAAATTATTTGAAGTTCTGTTTAATGCTATTAAGATCAATTTCTATTCAGTTTCAATAACATAAACTTTAAGTTCTAATATGTATACTTTTGTTATATCTAAGTGACATCAACTTTCATTAAAATTAATTTAAATTTCTGTTAAAATACACTTGCTTACATTCTAACATACAATTATCATAGAAGGGACTAATGGGAAGTTTATGTAAAGTTGACTTCTGTTCAAATCTGCTCATATAAATTACAAGATACACTTCCTTTGTTAAGACGGTACCAACTGAAACAACTATGATAAAACATTGGAAAACACCAGTTTAAAGATATAAAATAATAAGTTGTCTAAAATATGTGCAGATAGAATTTGTTAGACCCTTGATTTCATCAAAGATTCTATTGGTATCAATGCTTTGCACTAGTTAATTAACAAAATAATTTATTACAATATTTGCTATTTTATCTTCTATAGCAAGAGAAGAATGAGTAGTAATCCCAGATCATGGCTGTTAATAGTTGTAAACTGTTTAGTGCTTTCTTTTTTACTTTTATTTTGTTCTAGTGTCATGTATGCATAAATGTCTAGAAAAATATTGCTCCAACTTCCCTAGGACAGTTACTGCTGATGTATTAATCTCATAACGTAAATTCACTGACCATTTATAACAGGCATTATCCTGTAACTAAACAGGATACTACTTAAGGTCACACATATGCATTACTTTAGTTAGTTGCAATTTGTCTATGGTATCATTGACTGTTTAGCTATGGATAGATAACAAAGCCAGCTGTTTTACAAACTTTAACATATCTTTGTGTAGCTATCTGAAAGATGTGTGATTTTAAGAAACTTTTGTAATTGCTATTTCTGAAAGGTTTGTTTTTAGGACATGTTAGGGGAAACCCTTCCAGTTAAGGCCTGGGCTCTGGCCAAGGCCTGGCCCTGCCTGGTTGGGACGTATGGCAACAAACCCGGGTGTTTTCTGCACCAAAACAGTACTCAGGTCACTCTGACTTGCCAATTTGAACTTATAACAGCTGAATCCCCCTTTTTGAAGTGAACTTTGAAACCTTTCCCAAGAATGGTTCTCCAGGTCCTCGCTGTGAAATGAAGCTTGCCAGCCATTGCAGACTCTGGGTGATGGTACAATATTTAGGAAATCAATGAGGTGTTCTTCTGAAAACCCTATCTCTCATGTGCTACTAATTATGTCTGTTACCTGACTTATTTCTGCTTAGTGTAAGTTTTTTATTTTACCACAGGTATTGTTTTGCTTTTATGATGCCTTGTTCCTAATGAGAGACATGCATGTTGATTAAAAATCAAAGAAGGGCTCCTCAAGAACATTTAAATAATGCAATATTTACACTAGGGATGGGAAAATGGTGAGAATTGTGACTGGGAAGAGGTAGAGAGGTGAGGGGGAAAAGGGCAAGAAATGTGAGGAGAGAAAAGGGTTGGAAATGAGGGGAAAAGGGCAGGAAAGTCCAGCCAGATCCCTTGACGGGGAAGCAAAACAAGCTGCCAAGACAGCTACAAAACCCACGCTCCCTGCAGTGAGGCACGCTGAAAGCCACTGCTCCCAACATATGATGTCACAATGAGATATCAAGCAGTGCAATGTGTACCTTGTGTGGGTGCTGCCAGCTCAGGATACAGCTTCTGCCTTTGTTGGTGTTCTAACTGGGACACAACTGTTCCAGAAGTCACTGCTGCTGTCATACTGCTTCCCCTTAGCCCCAAATGACTTCTCTGGTGCCCTATAGCCTCCCAGCCCAAGATGGTACCTCCCACTCTATGTAGCTCCCCCCACTTCCCATATGCACTCTCGAGCCTCATATGGCCACCCCTAGCCCCAGAGGGTCCAGTTTGTCTCCATGGGGTTTCCACATATACTTTGCTATGCTCCATAGCATCCTGACACCTGCACCAGTTCTGAATTCTCCATGCTCCCATCACCCAGACCTGGATCCCCTGATGTTGCCTCCCTCCTCAATCCCAAATGAGCTCAAGCTCCATAAAGGCCACCCCGAGCTCCACAGGGTCTCCTTTGTCTCCATTGGATGCCACCAGCCCCATAGCGTCCTGCCAACTCCATCAGTTACCTCCATGCTCACAGGGTATCCACCCTTGGGGAAATGAACAAGAGCAGGATCTCTGTGCTGGGATTTGGACTGGGACCAGCCCAGGACTAGGCTTGGGCCTGAGGGCAGGATCATGACCACAACCGGTGCTGGACACAGGATCAGCTCTGAGGACAGCGTGTGCAGCTGAGTGGTAACATGGCCAGGATGGGCTTCCTTCTTCGAGTGCAGGGCCTGAACACTGCCTGAGAGCACCTGCAGACCTGTGCAACATGGCTGCTGGCTGCCCCCTGCCTCATGCCAGCTTTGGGGGCAGCTGTGGGCAACATCTGCCTGATGGATGTTACCTTCCTGTTCCCTCAGGACAGCCTAGAAATTGCCCACAGCAAACCTGCTCCTCCTCAAGCAGCTGCTCACCCTGTGGCAACACATCAGCCAGCACGGGGGCCACCAGCAGAATGACCTGCAGCAACCTGGCCATCTGCCTGGGGCCAAACCTGCTGAGCCCAGCCCAGGAGGAGCAGATGGAGCTCCATGCTGGCCGAGAATATCGAGGTAACGGCATCTTCGGCAGCCAGCTGCAGCCTTGCTGGCCAACTTGGCTGCCCAGAGGTGCCTGTGCCTGGCTGTCCCCTCTCTCCAGCAAAAGTTTGCAAGAACTGCCCACAGCCAAAGCCTTCTGTGCAGAGGAAAAGGTTCAGGAGAGATGTCAAAGGCTGTTTGGCACACTGTCAGCACCTGGGCTGAGACCAAGGCTTTTCTCTGCATAGGTGAAGGTGCTTGTGGAGTTTATGGTGGGAAAATTGGATGATCAGGGAGGAGAAGGGTGGTTTGGAGGAATCACCAGCACCCCAGACACATCCACTGATATAAGGAGGAGTGGATGGTTGTCATAGCCTTGGAGCTGGGATACCAGAAATTTCAACATCAAGAAGACAACTGGGGAAGGGCTTGGGTGAGTTTTGCTGTATGAGTTCTTGTATTCCAAGAAGCCGCGTCACTGCACATGCTTTTGCTTTCTTGACCTGTGTTTGGAAGAGACAAGTGTGCCTGCAGGCCAAGCAGACAAGGACCAAAAGACAAGAACCTGTCTGGATGCATCCCTCTCTCTGCCAGAAATCCTCAGAGGAGATGGGGGAGCCCAAGGGGCAGGCATATGTCAGCTTCACAAACACTGGGACAACGGTGGGGAATTTCTGAGGAGGTCAAGCCATTGCTGTGCCTCCTCCTGACAGCCCATGTCTTGAGCCTTTGGACTAACTAATCCTAGGTTTTGAAGAAATAAGCTACTGTTCAATATTAACATAACTAATCCTAGAGGAAGTAATCCAGTTTGAAAGAAAAAAGCCAGAGTTCATAGATGTTATCTATGAACAGATGACTATAATGCAGATGACTGGTGCCAGGACTCCACTTGCTGCTTGGCAAATTCAGATACTCATTCCTAAATATGGGACAGCTTTTTGTGGAGGTACTGATACCTGCTCTTCACTTCAGAGTAGCTGGAGCTACTCTATGAAGGAGAAATAAAAATTAGGGCATGCAAAACTTTCTGCAGAGTTTACAATTTAATGTATTTTCCTTTAAAATAGCCTTGAGCCAGACTCAGCAGTTACCACATCCTGCAGATGTGGTGTCACACATACTTGTTGTATCTGCTGATAATCTGCTAGGAGTCAATGAAGCAACATTTTCATGAAAAAACCCCCCAAGAAGACAACATGAAGAACATTTCACTACCACTAGTGAAAATGCTAACTTATGTAAAATACTAAAAATACACTCAAGTTTGACTCTAGAGATTTTCTTGTCTGTGAGCCATCACTTTTCTGGGAGGTTTGCAAAAATCCCCAACTCCCAGCATCACTCAGGGTCTGAAATTAAGCCTCCCACTAGGCAACAGAAAGAGCACATGCTCTAAAACTCTGCTTGGGACATCTCTCACCTTGCTGTGTGTTCACAGACAGCTCAGACAGGGTTTTCGTGCAGGGTTTTGCAAAAATCAGACCCAGCCCAAGCAGTGTCTGAGCATATATGCCAATTCCACAAAGTTTCCCTTTGTCTCACTGAGCAGTACCAGGAAATTTAAAATACAAAATACTCCCTCTGCTCACAAATACATTTGCAACCTGGCCAAAACAGAAATTACAGAAAACAGAAACCATCCAAAAAGCCTCAGTGTGCACACAGAATTAAAGATGTGGAATGTTTGTATCCAAACTAGAGAAGCCCAGGCTGGACAGGCAGAGTATCAGGTTTTTAACAATCCTCTCTGCTAAAATCATAGTGAGGATCAGCCACCTAGAAGATGACTAAGTGGTGGCTGTAAGTTGAGTTTTGTGCTTAAAAGACTGAGTGTCCGGAAACCTTTGGGGTTACAGCTGCTGGTTTCTGGCACTTCCAATCTCCTCCTCGCTCTGTGTATCAGCTCTCCTCAGCTCTTCAGGATGCTGAGGCAGTCAGCAAAGCCTGGGCCAGTCTGGCTGTTCTGGGTATGTGATGGTTACTCCATCTCAGACATTGATCCTGGTGAGTCTTTTAACTCCACCTCAATGAATTTCATAGATAAAGGCACCAAAGAGTCTGCATGTGCCAGTAATGTGGGCTCGGGAAAGGGGTCAGAGAGAGATGGAACACAATCTTCAAAGTTTTATCTTTCTTTACCTGATAGGCTTTGCAGCTTGTGGTCAGAGATTTCCACTGTTCACTAAACCATCCAAAATTCTTTTTGATCTAGTCTACCAGGACATGTAAATTCCAGTATTCTTCATATCTACACTGAAGGCATCCTTTTAGTGCTGGTGTTGCTCCAAGGAGACTATGGCTACAGATAATATCTATCTATGTAGGGACAACTGAATTAGTTACATTTACTTTTGAAAACACATCTGCAATACACTTTTGGCAGGGACTGCATTTATGGAGTTCTGAGCTATATTTATGTTATGCTTTATGAGCTATATTTTAGTTATGCTTTGCTAACAGCAAAGCAGACTTAATGATAAAATTTCCTTCTTCTAGTGAACAGCAGTTACATCGCTGACCATTCTACTGAGGCATTTATAATACAGCCCTAAAAACAAATTTGACAGAAGTCTGAAACTGCAACAAAAACCCAAGCCACCACATTAGCTCCTAAGGAGAGTAAAACTCATTAATGCTTAAAGCCATTGACGTGTAAAGATCTTTCCTCATTTCCTTCAAGAACTACAGGAGGCCTGACTGCCCCTTGCTGATGTCACTGTTCAGACAGAAGCTGGGAGCAATTTCCAGTGTTTCACTACACACACAGAGAGAATTCTCCCTCACCTCCTGCACTGCAAATGCAACAAGGGGATGCAGCAACCCTGCTGCAGCTCACCCTGTGCAACTGTACTGCAGGAAGGGAGGGCCCATCCAGGCCTAGCCCACCTTGTTGTTCATCTCAGCTCTGAGCCTTGGAGGCCCAACAAAACCCTCTCAAACTCATCCTCTCAACACAGGAAAGATGAGAGCTAATGGCTTTACAAACAACTTGATGGGATGAAGGTCTTGAAGAGAAATGAGTGTTTATCTCTTTGAAATGGGTCTTAAATTGACTACAGTTTGAACTCCTGAACTTTAGGGTAATAGAACAAATGCATCCACACAAAGTCTATTGCAGATCCCAGACAGCCTGAACTTCTGAACTTTGGAGGAAAATGACAGGTTCAACAGGTGCTGCAGTGGCAAGGGGGTGGTGAGGGTGCCACGAGCTTACTGAAGAGCATCCTGAGAAGGACAGCTCAGGGGCACAGGCATATCCTTCTCCTAGCCTGGCATGCAATGTATGGCTTTGGCTTTCTTCTTCTGGGTGACATGGAGAAGGACACCAGAGTTCTGTATGGCATTCCACAGAGTAGTAGCCCTTTTTAAGAGCAGGGCCCTCTGTGAAGGGAGCCAGGGACAGAAACTCTCTGAACCAAGGAAAAACAGGTGATTATATAGGGAAGATGAGGAGGGTGGCTCGAAATTGGTAACCAATGGGGTAAGGGCTCTTGGGGCCAGAGCACAAAGGGAAGGGCCAATGAGTAATATGGGTTCAACATAAAGTCACAAAGATCTGTGCAGGTGGTATTTGCTCACCCTGACTACAAAGTTAGTGGCTGAGGGGTTGGCCCTCCAGAGGAACATAGCAACCTTTTCTCTGGCTGGATCTCTGGCCCCCACAAATCCCCCTTCTTTATTTAATAAAAAGGCTTCTCCGAGAGACCTTGCAAGTAACTTCTTAAAACAGCTGAACATACATATGAAAATAAAACCAATTAAAAGGACTGAAAAAAAATTTTTAGGAGGGAAGTAACCCACCTCTTGAGTCCCCAATGCCCAAAGAGATCTTTGAACCACTAGGCTGTCAGTTTTAAGTTCTTGGACTTGATTTTGGATCTTTTGGATGCGAGCGTGAGTGCCTTTGCTGTGGTTGGATAAATAGAAGCAACTCAGCCCCTCAAACTCTTCACAGCTGTGTCCATGGGCAAGGAGGAGAAAGTCAAAGGTGGCTCACTTTTGGAGCGTGGCATGCCTGATAGTTTCCTTGTCTGACAGGAGGTCACTTAATACAGCAGATGTTAAGTTGGTGTGCTTACCAAGCCAAGACTCCAGGTGAGAAAGCTCACCGAGGGCTTTCACGGAGGCAAGCCAGAGTAGAAAAGGAACATCACCACCCTCTTCATGTGTGGCCAATCAACAATTTGGCTATTGCAATTTTCATCTAATTGAGGGAGTTGTCTTTTTTAACAGGCCAATTTGTTCTTCATCAGCCAGTCGTGAATCAGTGTTGAGTTTGGGGTGAGGATGGTAAGCTGGCCAAGTGTACAAGGACTTCCCTGCAGACAGGAGGGGATTCCTGCCCACACGCTGTCCCCACAGATCAAGAACACATCCCAGTGCAGCACTCTGGGATGACAAGAGGAAACGGATAGTGTGTTGCTGGTATAATTGCACCAGTTAATTGAGTTATAGATTTTGTTGGTAGGTGACATGTCTTTTACGTAGATAGATTTTTGGTATTCGGAGACAGGCCATGCTTTACCTGATGGTCTGTAATAGAATTTGACACAGTAGGTGGCCTTAGAGGACCCAAGAAGCTCCAATTCTTGGAGTCCCTCTGGTGCATGGGGTAAAATCCTCATCCACTCATCCCAAGTGTCCACTGGGTTGCCTCCTTCCCTGTGAAGGAGGGGAATTCCTCAAAGGAATACCTATCAGGCACGAGGCTAAGAGATTGCTAGCACTCCCCATGGATAGGAACATGTTCTGTTGAAGAGTCTTTGTAAGTGTGATCCAAAAATTCTCTTTGGTCTGTGCTACTAGCCAGGCATCCACCACCAATGGTCTCAGGAGCATCCAGAAGACCTGGAACTCCAAGAGGCTTTATTTGCCATCTTTGTAAAGAGTTGATGCTTTTGTGAAGGGGGTTGAAATGAGAAAATATTAGTTTTGGAGGGGGATAATTTTTCTATATCTTCTCTCCACCTTTTCTAAAAACATTAAAAAGGGGAGGGGTATTGGTTTTATGACAATGAGGAAATTAATAGTTTTTGAGGTAGTAGTTTGCCAGTGGGATCATTTTGTGCAGTGGGGACGTATGATTGGCCACTGGTGGAGGCAGCATTAAGATACGGTAGCAGCATTGAGGGACAGTAGACGCTTTGGAGGAGTTCGAGGGGAAGGCTAAAGCTAAGTACAAGTTTGTATGGGGAAGGTAGGTATTGGTTTGATGAGGATTGGAGTATGCAGGTAAGTGGTGGAGTTTTTGGAGTGGGAAGAAGGGGAAAGGGAGGAGGATAATGAAGAGGAGAGTTTTAGGAGCTTTGCTTATTGTCTGTTGTTGCAGAGTAGTAGCTTCATTGTGTTTGGTCCGTTGCAGAATGTGGTCTTGTCTGAGATCTGGTGACAGGACGACTGAGTGTCTGCTCTGGTAGTTTGCAGCATCTCCATCTCCAGGCTGTGGCTAACTGTTCATCTTGAGGACCTGTGTGGGTCTCAGCAGATTGTGAGTGGTCTGTCGTGAGGGCAATGTTTGTGGGGCCCAGGTATGGTTTTATGTTTTTTCCTGAGAGCCATTTGGGGCCGGATGGTGTGGAAACACAGGCATACCCTCTTCCCCAGGTAATCAGAGGGAAAGGCCCTGATGTTTATTGTGATTCGGGGTCCTTGATCAGCACTGGTGGCTTCTTGGTGAGCTTAGCTAAGGTTGAATTGGAGAAGTGCCGTCATACAGGGGGGTCAGGCTCTGAGGATGAACGATTTAGAAAATTAATGACATAAAGAGTTTTACAGAGCCTCTCAATGGGAGGAATGGTCTCTTCCTCCCCACTGCTGATCAAGGACTCCCTTAAGAGTTTGATGGGTCCTTTCCACAATTGACTGCCCTGAGGGAGAGTGTGGTATGCCATGGTGTGCTTCACCCCCCACTGATTGAAGAAATCCCTCAGTGTGTGGGAGGTGTAAGCAAGCTCATTGTCTGTCTTTATCTGCTCTGGGACTCCCAGGGTGGCAAACACGAGGAGGAAATGCCAGATGGTGTGCATGGCATTTTCTCCCACGTGGGCTGAAGCAAACACTGTGGCTGGAAAGGTATCTACTGACACATGTATATATTTGGACCTTCAAAAGGAAAGGATGTGCATGATGTCGGTTTGCCATATCTGGCAGCTGTTGAGACCCCAAGGGTTAACTCCAGAACTCATGGATGGAATTTGATATATTTGGAAATTTGGGCAGGTGGTTATAATCACCCTGGCTTGGTCTCTGGGCAGCCTAAACATTCTCATTAAAGCTGGGACATTTTGGTGAAAAAAGGAGTGTGACAACTTTGCCTGGGTGAAGATGTCGGGGACACTGGCTTTCTCCACAGGCATGGCTAGCGTGTCCACCCTCCTAATGTCCATGGCTACTGTCTCTGCAATGGCAAATAGGAGGTCAGTGTGTGACCTCACATGCATTATATAATATGGTTGCTTTCTGTGGGAGATGAGGTGTATTAATTTAGAAAGCAATTTGTATGAATTTGGGTTGGAGACCTCCTTTAAGAAAGAGTGTTCAGCCCTCATAGCTACTCCAGCAACATAAAGTGAATCAGTAACTAAATTGAAAGGTTCTTGGAACTTTTCAAAAGCTCTGACAACGGCTGCTAATTTTCCAATTTGCAGTGATCCTTCCACCACCTGGACATGAGACTCCCACTTCTGTGTCCTGGGATCCCTCCAAGTCATCACTGACTTGTGGGATTTTCCTGAGACATCAGTGAAAACAGTCAGGTCTTTGAGTGGTGTTCTGCTTTGTAATGATTTGGGGACAAAATTAAATATTGGTTTGAACAGTCTGTGGCTGGGTCAGTATGGCCTGTGTAGCTATTTGGGGCAAATTGGAGGCTCTCATTGGTTTGGAGCAAAGGCTCCAGATCCCCAGTCTTCAATGGGAGGAAAATGATGTGAACTCACACCCTGCAAGAGTGCAGAGGCAGGCTTCGGCCATTTTAATGAGTTCTGCCACGATTCCCTGTAGAGTGGGGATGGTTTTGGTAGGTTGGTTGTGTGTGAAGACTCACTCAATGATAAGGAGTGGGTCTTTCAGTGCTCTGTTCCACTGGAAAAATGAGAGTGTAGAAGTGCAGGGCCTTATCCAGGATAGCTAGTTGGAAAGGCAGGTTGGTCTTGTAGCTACGGGATTGCCACGAAGGCCCTCCTGAACCTTGATGATGGATTCCCAGGCCTCCGGTGTGAGGATGCATGGTGAATCCAGGTTCTCACTGCTGGGGAGCAGGTTGAAGAGTGGCATGAGGACTTCCATCATTATCCCCAGCAGGGCACCTACCCAGCTGATGGACCCACAGAGCTGGTGGAGATCTTGCAGGGTCTTCAGGTCTTCCCGGGTGGTAAGTTGCTGGGGCACGATGGTCTGCTCACAAATCCAGAATCCCAGGTAGGTTCAGGGGCAGGTGTACTGGATCTTGTCTTTGCGGATTTCAAACCCAGCGTCTTCCATGGTTTTAATTGTCTTTTGTAAAGGCACTTTCAGGTATCTGTCTTCTGGTGCACAGACCAGAATGTCATCGATGTAATGTAAGATTATCATACCTGGAAACAGGCTTCTCACTGGGGACAGGATGTGGGCTACATATCACTGGCATATGGTGGGGGGGATTTTCATTCCATAGGGGAAGAGAAGCCAGTGGTACCTTTTTAGCAGGGCCTGTCTGTTTGAGGAGGGAATGGAGAACACAAATCTCAGGGCATCCCAGGGATGGAGAGGAATGTTGAAGAAGCAATCCTTAATATCTCTTATAGCGAGCTTCCAATCCCGAGGCAGCATGGAAGGTGAGGGCATGCCAGGTTGCAGGGGACACATGTCTTCAATGACTTCATTTATTTTTCTGAGATTGTGGAGGAGCCTCCAGCTATCTTTGCAAGGTTTGTATAAAACAAAGATAGGGGAGTTCCAAGGACTGTTGGTTTCAGTAATATGGCCCTTGATAAGCTGCTCCTCCACGAGGGCCACTAGGGCGTGCAGCTTGGTGTTAGACAGGGGCCACTGATCAACCCACACTGGATGTTGTTGTTTCTAGGTGAGTTTAAGGACGGGAGATTTCACACAATCTACAGGGGCCCCCCACTGCGACAACAGGTCCCTGCCCCAGAGTGTTATTGGTTCCCTTACCATAAATGGCCTGATGGTTGCCATCTCACCTTCGGGACCTTCTATGATGACATTCCTCTTGCTTCTCATGGAGACTGTGACTCCTCCAATTCCTGAGATCATCCTCACCATGGCCTGTTGTTCCCAGTTGGCTGGCCACTCAGAGCAGGCAATGATGGTGGCATCTGCCCTGATGTCCAGCATGCCTGGGCAGTGGATCTTCTCTCCTTTACAGAACAGGCCGCACTCTATGATGGGTTTACTTGAGCCCACAACATTATGGTGGGGTTGAGAGGGACCTATTCTGGACAGTTTGGTGGTAGAAGAAACATTTGAGCTGCCTTAGAAAGATAAAAGGGTAAGTCTGTGCAACAAAGTTGTACAAGTATTTTTTTCTCCTGGATTAATGGTTTGTACTTCAGGAAAAACATAAATTTGTTCAGGACCGTGGAAAATGTCTCCAAGAATTAAAATGTTTAAAGGACCACCCAGTGGCCCATATTTTCCCACTGGAATTTTATGAACACATTCATCATTGAAGACAATGGACAGATCGGTTACCAGCTGGCGCCGGGTTCCCATCTGTATCGCTCCATGTGTTGGATCTTTTTCATGTGTTTGGGGATCTCCCACGGTGATGGTGTTGCTTGTGGTCCATTTCCTTACTCCTGATGGTCATCAGTGGATCTCGCAGGTGGACCTCATGGGCGGCATGGAGTGATACAGCATTTGATTTGGTGTTGGAGCGTGGGGCCATCCTGCGCTCTGCTGAAGTTTCCTGGATGTTGCTGGTACCAGTTCTGTCTTGGGGGCCACTGGAGGTTAGTAGGATGGTGTTGTTGGTCCTGTAAAAAGGATCTTTTGGGACAATCTTTAAAGTAATGTCTTACTTCACCTACTTCACCTACTTGCTGTTAAAACAGCAGCTGGTTTCTTTGTTTGCTGCTACTGGATATGCGCCAGACATTACCTCTGCAACTCCCTTAGCAACTGCTAGGGCTACAGTGTTGTCAGTGGAGGTGTGCTTGGTGCAGGCTTCAACCGTTTGCTCAACAGTCTGTTCTGTGTCAAGGGGAAGGGCTGTTAATATTGTTTTGCACTCGATATTGGCATGTGCCATGGCCATTTTTGTCAAGAATTCCTTTTGAGTTTCTGGGCTTTTTATTTGTCTTTTGAGTGCTATCTTTAACCTGTCTATATACTTAATAAAGGACTCATTAGCCCTTTGTTTAATATTGGTGAAGCCTTGTGTTGGCACATTGTCATCAGGGGTGATGAGCAGGGATGTTTTTGTGGCAGTAGCAATATCTTTGAGGACTGCCTCATCTAAATATTTGGCCTAGTCTTGAGGCTTTTGGGAGTCACCTTCTCCTGCCATTTGTTCAGTAGTTAAACTAGGTTTGTTGGCATGTTTGGAGTACGTGTCTGCCAATTGTTTGAGGTGTTTCTTCCATTGCCTCTCCCACAGCATATATTCAACCGGGGAGAGGAGACAGTTAATAATATTTTTAATATCATGTGGTACTAGGACATGAGCGGAGAAAGTAGCTTCTAGTAAGTTCTTGAAAAAATGTGAGCCTCAACTGTATTCTTTGGCTGCTTTGCATAGCTCCTTTAACTCCCCATAGGGTAGGGGATCCCACGAATTGATCGCAGTTGCCCTCCTGCTGCATTTGCATACAACTGGAAAGGCCAAGATCTTTTTGGCCAGCTCTGAGTCTCCTTCCCAAGTGGCTTCCCTTTGAATTTTGGCCCAGCGATCCTCAGACCCAAGGTCAGAATTGGAGCCTGAGGAATTGCTGTTCTCATCCTCTGAAGAGGATGGAGGGCACTTGATAACAGCGCGGGGCCTCTTCGGGCAACTGGAACTTGCCTGTTGATGTGTGACAGTGGAAGCCAATATGGCCTCCTTCCTGTTTGCCATCATCCTGACTTCTGGTCCCAGTGTTGTGGGAACCACAGTGGAGGGACCATCAGGGGAGGAGCTCAGATTGGAGCAGATGTGCATGGGGGTGTGATGGGGAGAGTTTTCCCAATGGAAGGGGAGGGACCTGACACAGTTACACCCACTGACGATGTGGGAAGGGAGGAGGAGGAGGAGGAGGGCGCAATGGAAGGTGCGGGAAAAGGAGGAGGAGATGTGGGAAAGTGACCATTTTGGGATGCAAGGGCAGGACAATCTGGACATAGGGGAGACAAAATGGCAGGGTCCACGTTGCTGGTGCCATTTTGTGAGAGAACTTTAACTGGGGGAGACACAACTGGGTAGGTGGGCACAGGGAGAGGGTTGAGGGAAAGGTCCAGGGCAGCATAGCCAGTGCCATCCTGGCAAGGGGAGAGAGGTGACTGGGGGGTGTCAGGGACACGGCAGCAACCCTGTGCTGTTGGCAACAACCACCCACTGATTCCCCCTCCGATGGGAAAGAGAGTTTGGGAGTAAAGGGAGAGGTCAAAGGGGAAGGAGTTTTTAACTGGGGACTCAAAGTTTCTCACAAAACACTCCCCAGAGTATTCCCCAATTTATCAACAGATTGAACAATAATGTGGAACAAAGGAAAAAACTTTGCAACTGAAAAATCCCCGTTTCTTGAACAATATATAACTTTCTCCCCACTTCATCCCAAAATGACCCCATATGAACAGAATCACAATTAACTCTAGGAAAATATTTAAAAACCCAAGGAATGAACTTCTAAAAATTTCTCTTTGAAAATTTAAAATCTCCCCCAACAAGGGTACCTACAACTTGGTGGTATATGTCTCTCTCAGGACGGCTGAGCTTAGACCTACTAAGCTTGTTTCTCATCCTGGCAGTCTCACTCCCCACCCAACAGCAAAAGGAAAATGTAAAAGACCCAAACATCTGAATGAAACTCACAGTTTTTCTTCAGGCCTGGCGGTCAACGAAAAGCCCGTGGATGGGTGGTCATCCAACAGCCAGTCCTCAAGGGATCTTCTTTCCCCAGATGGGCAGTGAAGGTCTTAGTCACTGCCCATTGGAGAGTCCCCACTAGAATGTGAGGGGTTCTCTTCCAGGGGTGGCAGTCCCAACAGTGGTGTGCTCTGCAGTAAGAATTGCAGTGGACGTTTCTTCAGGGGCTCTTCAGAGCTGCTCCATGGTTGGGTGCCACTTGCCACTGCAGCAAGGGGGTGATAAGGGTGCCACGACCTTCCTGAATTCTTGAAGAGTGTCCTGAGAAGGACGGCTCAGGGGCACAGGCACATCCTTCTCCCAGCCTGGCATGCAATGTGGGGTTTTGGCTTCCTTCTTCTGAGTGACATGGAGAAAGACACAAGAGCACTGTATGGTGTTCCACAGAGTAGTAGCCCTTATTAAGAGCAGGGCCCTCTGTGAAGGGAGCCCTGTTTTGGTGGACAGAAGCTCTCTGAACCAAAGGAAAACAGGGGACTATATAGGGAAGGTGAGGGCATGGGACAAAACTGGCAACCAGTGGGGTAAGGGCTTGGGGCCAGAGCACAAAGGGAAGGGCCAATGAGTAATGGGGGATCAACATAAAGTTGCAAAGGCCTCTGGGGGTGGTATTTGCTCTCCCTGACTACAAAGTCAGTGGCTCAGGGGTTGGCCCTCCAGGGGAGCACAGCAACCTTTTCTCTGGGTGGATCTCGGTCCCTCACAAACATGGCAATATGTGGCTGGCAGTTCAGGAAGGTTGCACCTTACCGGTACCTCAGCCATTGGGGAAAGGAAGAGGATAACATGCAGCCAGAAGTTTAGGAGAAAAGGAGGCTACATCCTCCAAAACTTCAAGAGGGACCCCATGGGGTAATAGCTAGTGAACTCTCTCCCTTTACTTGAAAAAAGTTGTAGGACTGCTCTCTCTTTCATGGACACTGGCTTTTCAGAGTGTGGTCTTCCACACACTTTCAACACAGGAAAGAGCTTCCGACTGCTCCTCATTGTAGAGTGGCAAGAGTTAACTGCTATTTTACTTGAATGAAGTGGTCTGGTTGTTCCCTTGATGATACAGGGTGTGTGGAGGCAGTACAAGTTGCTTTAAGTCCTGCAAAAAAGCAGAATTTTGACCCTTGTGATAAGCAGATGTTGCATCCCAGGACACAGAGGGAGATGTGAAGGCAGGGATGCCTTGGAAGGAGACACCCCTTTAGGTCAGAGTGAGACCAAAAGATGCTCTCTCACAGTTCACTGCCATTATATGTTGATGACCCAAGTCACATCATCTCTGTTCTCCTCCCCAGTTCTACAATGTTTCACGCTCCTGCTTTTCCTATTGGCCCCCATTCCTTACAGCTCCTCCCCTGAATTCCAGTTTGTTGTCCCTTTGCAAGCCCACCTTTGTACTGCCTCTCTTCCCTCTACCCATTGGCCCACAGATCTGACGCTCTGCCTCCCTTGTCCCATATAAAACCCTAAACCCTCCTTTGCTCTTGGTTCTTTTGTCCCTGAACCTCTTCAGAGTGTTGGCCAATAAACCACCACTGGAACTCCAAAGAAAGAGCCCCTCCCACCTGTTTCTTAGCCATTGACCTTCAAGGTACAACATGTAGTGCGAGTGTCTGGTGTCTATCCCTTTCCTAGAGGAGATGCTCTTGGCAAGGAGGTGGTCTTGGCAGCTTCTGCCGCACGGCCACAAGCAGATCTTTAAAAAGCCAGAGAACACCAGCTGTGTGGGGTTGAAAAAGTCCTTCAGAGCTTTGTACTTGGAAGAAGCTGCATATGGTAATAATAAGGCTCACACGACCTTCTCCATAGTTGGCAGTCGCTGGTTTTAGACACAGAGCATGGCTGTAATACCAATAGTCACAGAATATTCAATACAACTTGTAAGAACAGCTTTGCTGAGAGTGCTTCATTTCCAGAAGTACATTTGCCAACACAGCTCACCCACATCAAAGCTTCAGGTCTGCCTGTCTTAGATGCTCCACAAAGGTAGAGGTGGAGCATTTGCCTTGCAATTTTTGCATATCAGACATTCCTTCTTCCTGTGGATCTTCTTTGTGATGCCCACTGGCAAATAAAGGGTAGCCCCTGCTTCATTCTTTTTTAGAGGTGTCCATACTTTTGCTTTGGCTATTGGCATCAGTAGGCTTAGAGTTCTTGTCCCACTGTATAAAAAAATACCATTCTGTAGAACATAACTGTGTAGACAGAAATGGTTGGTTTGATTTTGAGAGCATGGAGGAGATCTCCCTGATCAAGGAATGCCCCAAGGAGGGCAATATTCACCCAGCAGGGCTAATAGAGGGATGCTGAGTGATGAGGGCACATAAGCACCAATTTGCGACACAGTACAGATTTTGGGAGGATCTGAATTATCCTCTCTCTTTTCTCAGAAACCAGTGGCTCCCTACCTAAGACAACAAATGCTTAAATCAATTTGGTGTCCAACCTGTTCTGGGCAGATCTGTTGTTATCTCAACCTCTAGTGCTGCATACTGGGTGTCAATTAAGACTGTGTAGTTTACAAAGGGTGCTCTCCAATTTAGTACTCCCACTAAAAACACTGCCACGTCACCTCCACATCCCCTGCCCCCTCCAGCTGAATGCACAAAAGGTAAAGATCACAGGTCAAGATAAGGACAGTTTACAGGAAACAGCAATGAGGTAAGAAAATTACCAGTAATAGCATTGATACTATAATAAAAAGTATAAGAAAAGAAATTAATTACACAGGCATGCCCTGACAATAAACACATGCCAGACTGCTCTGTGCACCACATTTTCTCAACCAGAAGGGACTCCCTTCCCCCAGATGAGAGAGAGTTATGTCCCCCACCTCTGGCAAAGACATGAGGTGGTCCTGAAAGTGAGGTGTTACTGACTAACATCTGAGATCCAAGCAAGCCCCCTCCTGGAGGCTGCAAAAATTAACCCTCTCCTGGCTGAAACCAGGACCTGTCCTTCAGCCACACAAGTGTCTTCAACAACATCCTCTAAAGTGCCTCTGTCCATATTTTGCATCACCAGACAGAGATCTTCATCAACAAGAGAGGTGAAAGAAGAAAAGAGTGGCCTAGAGAAGAATGTGCACAGCTGAATTACCTTATGGAAAAAACTACAGTTGAATTTTGCTTCCAGGTCACTTGCAATTGAAGACAATATAATGGAGAGACATTCCTTTTCAGCTAAATACTACTTGGAATCTGCATGGTCTAAGTGAGAAAGGAGATTAACATGATCTCTCCATAATTAGGTCACTTACAACCAGGGCAAACAACCAGGGCTGCAACATTTGTCACAGTGACTCAAAGTGAAGTAGAAAAAGACCCTCCAAAACTCTCAGTTGGGGCACTGCTATTGTTCAGGTCTGTAGCTCACAAAGAAGCCCCTCAGCACTTGCCCAAGTTCATTAGCTCATACGCTATTTTAAGTTATTCTCCCATGGTCTGCATAGCTGTATCATGAAAAAGTATATCATGAAAGTAGTGATGTGGAAAACACTCTAGTGCTGGCTGTTCCATGTGCAGCTGCAGTGCTAAAGAATAAAGACTTTATTTTTCTTTCAGAGACCTGAAGCAAAACCCTCCGGAGATCTGGCAGACCTGGCAGCACATTCTTCCAGCAAGTGGCTAACAACCCCATATCAGTTGGAAGAATGATGAAAATCAGATTATTGGACAGCCAGAGGAAAGGTGAGAGTTCAGAAGTCTGTTTGCACTGACATATACAACTTTTATCACACCCCAAACCCACCTTTTAAGTGTCTTCACTTTTTCTATGGAATTCCAGCCTTCAGCCTTCATTTGGTTACCTCCTTGCTAAGGACAGATTTCAGCATTAAATGCCAGCTTTGCATTTAATGGGAAATGAGTATTTATTTATTTATTTATAAATACTCATTTAAGGGAAATGAGTATTTGCCTTCGAATCAGCTCCAACCAAGCTCCACAAGTCAAATAGGCAGGTACATTTCACAAAAAAAAATCTCAAAAAAGCAATGGCAGTCCACTTTTCTTCATCTAGATTAGGATATACATCAGATATGAATGTTAAACTCTTAAGAGGAATTCAGTTACCAGACAGGAACTTAATCAACACTGCCACCACCAACAAAAATAACTTCATTCAGAAGGAAAATGTTGGTTTAGAAGCACACACTGCAAAGGCAGAACATCATACATTCACATTCCTATGCATTCACACTCAGTATTACAGTGTTGGCTTCTTGGCTTTAACCTTGTGAAAAATGCTAATCACTTGTTTTTAAAATTTTAAGAGTTTAATAGTAATAAAGTGGTTATAAAAATAGCAATAAAATTAGAGTAATAAAAATTTGGACAATTAGGATTAGGGCAATATGAGACAATAAAAACAAAGAGTGATGGACAGCCTGGGCACCTTTTTCTGGGCAAAATAAACTTGAAAAAGGACACACATTAACAGAGGATTAACTCTTAAAAGTAATAGTTTGCTGTATATTCATATATTTTATATATGAAGCATAACTTTTATTTAAACAAAGGATTCTGTCTGGTTAGTGTTAACTTCTTAATCTTGATGGTGTCTCAGGGCTGAGTGAGGTAGGAAGAAGTTAGTTTCTTTTGATAAGGGAGTAATAATTTTTTTCTCTCTGAAAGATTCAGGTGTCTTGTAGCTGCTATCTCAGTGTGAGTACTTCATTCCTCTCTTTAAAAAAACTATCTTACATAGCATAGTCTCTATTTTAACATTACGTTATAACATAAAACTATATTTAACACACTACTTAAGAAAATTAATACAGCATAACTTTCTAACATAACACATATAATATTAATTTTAATATTTGTGAGAAGCCAATCATAAAATACACATTTTTCACAACCTGTAATCCCATGAATGACTATGTACCTTAGAAGAGGCAGAAATACAATGTTCAAATATATATATGAACTGAGAACTGCAATGGTTTTCTTCTTGTTCCTGACTTTACTGACATTCAGGCAAAATATTCAGGGTTTACAGCGACAATGCAGATCCTACTGCATAAGAGGCAGTGAGATGGAAAAGGAATTGCTTACAGCCAGACTGGTTAGAGGCTGCTTCTTAAAAACTTTGTTTCAAGTGCCACAGAACCAAGTTTTGACTTGGAACAGAAAGTGAAACACTGCAAAGATTTTGAGCCAAATCCCCATCTCCCTCAACCTTAATGTAGAACCTTGTCCATGGGGATATTTTAATGTGACAGAGGGAAAAGTGCTACAAAATGCCAATAATTAAATGACCAATGAATCTGAGGCAGATGTTGATCCAGCAAGCTCACACCACACTGATGGTCTGTACAGGATGCCTGTGATTCACCAGCAGAACACCATTCACCCACTTCCCAAAAAACTATTGCCCATAGATCTTGTCAAAGTACAGACTACAAACGTCTTGTTTAGGAGCACCTCTTGAAAGAGATGTCAAATTCATTTTTCACAGGATTCATCTGTAAGCCAGCACTATATTATACCGGGATTGTTAGGAGATGGCACTTGCACAGAATCACATCAACTATTTAAGAATGGGACTTAGAACAGCAAACAATGCAGCTCTTTGTGTCAGAGACTGCCCTTAAACATTTTCACA
This sequence comes from Molothrus ater, assembly GCF_012460135.2. Lineage (NCBI taxonomy): Eukaryota > Metazoa > Chordata > Aves > Passeriformes > Icteridae > Molothrus > Molothrus ater. The sequence continues at coordinate 965,988 of NW_026530821.1, read as the reverse complement.
CCACCGTTCACAAGACCAATTCAATCCTGATGGCAGTGACTCAGATCTGCTACAGCCTAAAACACAAAGATCACTGCATACAGATTTTACTCAAATGCTGAGATTCAACAACAGTAATAGCACTGTTACAATAAAAAAGCAACTCCAAATTGGAAACAGTAATCATTGGAAGCAAGCAATAGAGATCCTTGATGCACCAGCACCAGGACACAGAAAATCTTTTTAAGAATAGTTTGCCTGTACACCTACAATATTTCATTCTTAATGCTTTAGTTATTGAATATTTATACACAGAAGTGATTAACTATATCATTAAATAGATTTTTACACTACTACAAGAAAAACTGCAGCTTCCATCATTTCCTGGAATCTTTCCTATTTTGAAGTACCACAATGGGAGCCTCCTATTCAAAACTATGCTAGCTATTCATAAACCATTGGGAAAGAAAAGTCCCAAAACGAAACAAAACGAAATCCCAAAGCATAGAATTAATCAACCCAAACAACACTTTGCAAAGCCGCTACTACCTGGCAACAAAAAACCCTCGACATCTCAGTGTTATAGATACGTAATGTGATGGATTTACTTTCAGAATTAAGGGATGAAAATTGTATATATGTTAAAATAAGTTTATTGATATGTAGTTATGTTATCGTAATCTTGTTTAGACATCCTTTGTTCTACCCATAGTCCCCTTCCCCCCTCGCTATTGTCACCACCAGACAGCCTTGGCTGCGAAAGACTTGTGAAGGTGATGTACACACCGTGTCCTCCGCACACCAGGAGGGCCTTGTCTGTCTCCGCAGGAGACAAGCTGAGATGAGCAGAGCTCCTCCGGGAAAATCCCGGGGCACGCCTTGGAGGTCCGTCTTTCCCCTCTGCCCCTGAGGGGACAGAGACGGTCCCATCTGGGTCTCCAGAATGTTTTGCGGAGATACTCAAAACTCCACAACTTTTGTGAAAGTTGTAAAGCCAGTATGTTTATTACAGCACTGGACGCATGTGGGAATCGCTCCCCTCAAAATGGCATGCGTACTTCTGGGAACTTCAGGTCCTTTTCTATCCCCCTCTCAGATACATATCTCAGATACATATGCATACAATTTCACAATAGGTTCATACATATTCATTTTTACGAATTTGCTTGACATTTGCCGCTAGTTCTTCCTTATCAGGAAGAATTCCTAGGTCAGGTTGACCGGATCTCACAGCAGTCTCTCTGTCTCCCCCCCCACCCCTTATCTCTGTCCTTCATTGAAGCAGTTTCTCTGAGCCTAGGTTTTGCAATCAGGCTAAATAGCAATAGCTATGTTTTCTAACCACAGACTCAACTCAAAAATGTACATTTCACCTAAATCAAAATGGATTTCTACCCTGGAAAATTTCTACTTTGCTTCAAAGGGAGGATGAGTACACTGTGCCCTTTGCAGGAGATGGGAAAAGCTTGTTGCTAGCAGGCGCGGCTGTGACACCACCTGACCTCCAATCAAGGTGCAAGAAAGTAACCTCCACCAATGGATGGTAAAAAAGAGTTGACAGACAGACTTTGGGAAGGGCCAGGGTTAGTGATGCAACCACAGGGGTATAAAAGGCGGAGCAGCCACTGTGTAAACAAGCACATGGCAGTTTGATTCCATGCCTTCACTGGTGCAGTCTTGTTGTATTTTATAATAAACCTCTGAAATTTTAAAAGTGAGCATCCTTTTTCACGAGGTAATATTTTCTTCTAGTTACTCAAAATTATTCATATTCAGCAACTACTCTAGCAGTAAATAAACCCACAAGCTCCTCCGAGACAAATCAAAATAGGACAGAACCTCCATGGAAAATATACCTGTTTTCTAGGAACTGCACAGAAAAATGTCTCCATGTTCTCTTCACTTAAAAGCCTGGGTAAATCCAGGCTCATAATCATGATACCCAAGAATTTACTGCCAGAGTGAACACATCAAACTCCAACACACAGGGACGCAAGGACACAACTGCACACACATCCCTCACACCCATGCTTGAACCATCTTCCTGCTGCAATATATGTTAGAAATAATTCATGCTATAAAAGAATGTATTTTATAAAGATTGCGAAATCCAAACGAGTCTCAGACCACAAGCAGCCAGAGAGGTGGATGTCTATTCAAGTTCTGAAGTTCCTGAAGGTGGCAGGAGAATAATCAGCAGTTAGCTCATGAATAGACACACCCAGCATGATGATCACTGTTATCCCGAGCCATCGGAAGACGCCTAAGAGTGATCATCGATCATTGCCCTGTTGATAACATTGATCAAGATAGCCAAAGTCACCAGAAAGATGCATGTGAATACGCGACTTCTTGGATTTGATCAACGCTGGCTGTCGACCAGGAAACGGCGATTGTCCAGCTCTGCACAGTGAAAGAACCAACTATGAAAATTTACAAAAGAAACTTGGACTCCTTTGCCTCAGGCATAATAAACTGTATAAAATATCCCCACAAGAAGCGGCTCTCATGAACGAGGGGGGGGGGTCCGATGCGATAGAGGTCGGATCCAGGTTCACCCAGCGCTGATCCCGGGCTCGACGCTGTCTCTTTGGCTGTGGTGGTTTTAAGGATCGTATTTTGGTCACAGAAAAAGAGAAATCTTTTCGCATTTTTGATAATTTGGCTTTTGATTGATCATTTATAACACTGCTGAGCTGAGGACCAGAAGCGACCGGAATAGCCCGGGCACTCCAGCTTCAGTGCAAGGCAGCCGGCAGCCTTGAAGGTACAAAGCGAGCACAGGTCGGAGCTCCTCGTGTCCGGAGCGAGGCCGGAGGAGCCCCCACGTGTCGCAGCCCCTCCCCAGGCACAGCCCCGGGCGCAGCCGGGGCCGCTCCGCCTGCGCGGGGCCGCTGCCGGGCGCTGTCGCGGCTCCTCCCGCGGGGCGGAGCTGACGCGGCCCCGGCCCGGCCCCGCTGCGCTCCGAGCGCGGCCCCGGGGCGGCCCGGCCGAGGTGGCGAGGGACGGGCGGTGAGGGGCCGGGGGATGGGGCGCTCCAGGAATGGGCGGACATCCCGGCAGAGGGGAGAGAGACCTGGCAGAGGGAGGAGTGAGCGGGAGAGCGGAGAGATGCTGGGAGGAGGGGGAAAATCCCAAGAGAGGGGGACGAGCCTGGGAGTAGGGGAGATCACGGGAGAGGGGGGGTGAGATCCTTTCCCAGGGTAGCCTTCCAAGAGGGTAGAGCCGGGGAAAGAGGAGAGAGCCTTGGAAGAGGGGGGAGATCTTGGAAGAGGGAGGAGTAATCAGGAGAAGGGGAGATCCAGGGAGACGAATAAAAGCACTGGCTACAGCCTGGGAAAGGGGGGAGCTTGGGACAAGGGGTAGCTCGGGACTGGGGAAAACCCGAGAGAGGAGGGAGAAACCAGGAGACGGGGGAGAACCTGAGAACAGGGGGGAGATCCAGAGTGTGAGATGCAAGGCTGTGTTTCGTGTCAGGTGCAAACAGGCGAAGTGTGTACTTGCAAATGCGAAATGTGTGGACATCGACAATGGGATAGTTGTGAATTCTAATAATAACTGAGGAAAATAAAGCATGGAAAAAGGCCTTTGAACCTATCTTTTGTTTGAAATTAACCCTGGTTGATTTAGGAGCATTGGAATTAAAGTGTTAAGGATGTTGCTTTTTGCTTGCATTTAATCCGTAAAAAAAAAAAAAGCTCTGCAATAATAACCTTTTGAAGTATAATTTTAGAATATTACTTGTATCCTTGAAACTATAGCTTTGGAAGATATATAGGAAATATGCTTATCTCACGCCTTATTGAAGCAGAGAAAAACAGTTTGAGAAAGGAAGATGAACATCACCTCAAGGACTTACGGTTTCGACCAAAGGGAAGCTGGACATCACTGTTATGAGATTTATAGTCTCTGCAATTAAATCCCATCTGGGGAGCTGGACTCCACCAGATGGGATTCGTCTTTCTTCTTTCGGAAACTGGACCATCACCATCTGGGGATACTCCTTTGAAAATACATCCTGAGAAATTCAAATCACAATAGTGTATAGAATTGTGATGTAATGATTTGGAATAAAAATTGCTGATGAGTAAAAATTGGAAATAGAAACTATTAAAAAAAAACAACTGATGAGTACCCCTATAAATACCTGTAACCATCAATTATCGGCGTGCAGTTGGAGGGAAAACTTCCCCCACTGTACCCAGCGCTGTATTGCTCATACTTTACCATATTAAATAATAAATTGATTGCTGCTTGAATACTGGCCTAGTCAAGCTTCTTATTCTTAACAGGAGTAGAGTGGAGAGGGCCTGGGAACGGGGGAAAGACGTGGGAGAAGAGAGCCCAGCGGCGGGAGTTCGGGAGCGGAGGCTCCTGCAGGCGGACCAGGAAGCCGGAGAGCCAGAATCAGGGAGTCCTGCAGCCGGGCCGAGAATGGGCGCGGGTCAGTGCGGTTCGGGGAGAGCGCGGCTGCGGGGCTGGCTCCGGAGCCGCAGGCGCGTGGAAAGCGCTGCTCGGCAGCCCCGGCGGCGCTGAGAGCACAGCCCTGCCCGGGGAGGCAGCGCCACGGGCGCCGCTCGGCTTCCCAGCAAGGCCTCGGCAACGCTCGCCTTCGCCGCCGTATCCGCGGCAGCTCGGAGCATCGGTCCCTGCCCAGGCCCGAGGCTCACCTGCGCCAGGTGCACCAGAGCATCGCCTCTGCCTTGACAAGCCACAAGGAGCAGTGCCGGGCAGGGACTGCAGATCCCCATTGGTGGCAGAGAAAAAAGAGCAAGGATGAGGTGTCACTGTCAAATGTGTTCAGATGCACTCACAAGGATACTATTGCTCTTGGCTCAGAACATGGAAAAGAAGTGAGCAGACACAAATCACAAGCTGGATGCAATATCCAGGGATCAGCTATCTGAATAAAATGCTACACAACTGCTGGAATGCTTAATGGATGACTAATTACCCCTTGCTAAGTAATCTGGACTTGTTAGGGACAGCATACTTACCTCTCAAAAATTACTCTAGAGCTATGATTAAGAAAATTTTGAAGAAAGGCTCATAGGCCCACATTTTAATGCAGTTGGTGTGGGTTTGATAAATGAAATCTACTTTAATGTCTTGATTTTCCTAAAGGTTTGTGGTTTTGTTTTTTTTTCACACACGCATGCATACTAAATTTGAGAATCTAAGGTAAGGTCTTTTCATAGGGGATATGGAAGAGACAGATCTTCAGTCAGCAATATGTCAGTGAGAGACAGCTGAGCGATGATTACTGAGAAGAACAGCCCTGCAATAGAGGTGTGAGCCCTGGCTGATACGCAGTAGAACCACCTTAGGCAGGATCAGTAACAAGCTTTTGAAGAGTGAAGGGCCTAATCCTTTGGTGTGGTACTGTATGGACTTTGGGATCATGACACCATTGCAAATAGGTTCCCTTTCCAGCAGAAGAGACTTCCATCTGCTGCCTCTGCCGAGACACTGGGAGGGACAGAGTGAGCAAGGCTCAGTCAGCTCGCAGGGTTATTTGCACAGAGGGGCTGCAACAACACGAGAAGCCAAAAGCAAACAAGCTCATAGCCTGATTCCAGAACTGCTCAAGCATCTGTGTCCTTGCTGGCAAGACAAGAAGGTGCTTCAGACTTTAAAGGCTGCTTCGTCCTTTGCAGGACCAGCCCAAAATCTCAAGATCTACAATAGAAAGATGGGGGGGAGGGGGGGGGCGTTGGGGGGTTTTTTTTGCTCACTGGGTGGGAATTGCTTCAGTTGCTGTTTTGAAGGGCTTGCCTGAGTTGGCATACTAAAACACAGAAAAAAAAAAAAGGCTGTGCTTTTTCTTAATGAAGCCACATTGTATCTGTCTTTCAGAAAGGAATAAAGAAAACACATTCTCCTCCCTTCCAAATCAGTTCACTACTCAAGCAAACCCTCAGGCACCTCCCTGACTCCCTCTCCCAGCAGCTCAGGGCTGCATCGCACAGCGCTTGCTGTGTGCCAGGGAACACAAAGCAGGCTGGCCTGGTGGGCCTGAATATTTCTGCCAAACACTCTGCATCTCACACCTTTGCTCTGGCTGAGTGCAGAACTGCAGGATTGCAGGCGCTTCCTGCCAGAGCTGCGTGAGGCGCTGGCTCCTGCAGACGTGCCCTGCCAAGCTGTCCCTGCCTCACGCTGGCCTCGCTTCCCCTGGCAGAAGTGCCGGGCCTGAAGGAGGCTGCCCTGTGCTCCACCAGCCTGCCGAGCAGCCCGGCTCCCTGCCCCGGTCCCAGAGTGCTGCACACACTGCTGACCTTGGCCAGGAGTTGCAGGGCAGCCGGCAGAAGAGGAGGAATCCTCAGCCAGCCCAGCGGCCCTCGGCTGCCCTTGGCCTTTCTCTGCTCCTGGGCACACTCCAGACGGCCAATGCCTCCAGGCCGGGCTGTGCCCAGCACGGCTGCGCTTCCCCTTGGCAGCAGCCAGCTGCCACCTGGGCTCTGAGAGCGCAGGATTCGCCCGCTCCAGGAACAGGCACGCAGGGCCCGGCTGCTGCCTCTCGCAGCTCCAAGGGCCTCCTTCCAGCCTGCCTCTGCCGGGGCTCAGCCTGCTCCGGCCTCTGCCTGGGCTCTGCTGGGGCTCCAGCCCGGCCAAGGCCGGGCCCGCTCTCACCTCACAGGCACTGACAGCTCTGCACCTCAGGAGACCTGCCGAGCACCCTCTCTGATCTTTCTGCTTTCTCACTTGAGCAAGGCTCTCCTCCAGCCAAAGAGATTGCATTTAGGGACACAAATCCAGGTGGCAGGAACCCCAATGCTCTCCAGTCACAGCTGAGGCCTGAATCTGCACAGGATGTTTGGCCTGCCTCATTCCTCCTTTGGTTTTGCCTTCAAATGCCCATTGCCCTTTCTGCCTCAAATAGAAGTACCAAAGCTGGCCAAAAACAGACCAGTGGGCCATATTCCAAAGGCAGTGTGGTCTGGAGAGGATGAATGGAGAAGATCCTTCCCCACTTTCACACCATGCCGAAGACACCGTGTCACTTTCCACTGTGGAGAGCTTTGTGGATAATTGGCTAGCTGAGAAAGGCCACTTTGATGTGATACCGTTGGATAAGGTTCGGGGAAACAAGCAGGGGATTAAGTAGTCAGTGTCCAATCACTGACAAGGGTCTTGATGACCTTGCTGCAACATGAAGATGGGGGAGAAAATCTTTTGCCAGAAAAATGAAGATAGCCTAGGTAGAATAGCCACAGGAATGTAAACATAGAAACAAAATAATCATTAGAGCATAGAGGTAGGTGTGGTTGATTCATGTGTGTTTTAACCAATAATGAGCTCAGCTTTGCAATATGTATAAGCTTCATTAACACCAATATAAATATGTGTGAGCTATCAGTAAACTTTGAAATTTGTTGTTCATGCATATTGTGTGCTGCAATTCTTCTGGTGACACGACATTCCACCTTTAAGAAACAACAGACAATTCAGAAGGAATTCTCGAGTTTATTCGCAGAGTGAGAAGGAAGGGAATCTTCAAGGCAAGTTGTGGTTTCATAAATTTTATTAATTTCCAATCCTACTCTGCAGTCCTATTAGACAATCCTACTCTAACCCTAACCCTAACCTTAATCCTAATCCTAATCCTAATCCTAATCCTAATCCTAATCCTAATCCTAATCCCAGTCCTAGTCCTAATCCTAATCCTAATCCCAGTCCTAGTCCTAATCCTAATCCTAACCTACAATCCTACTCTAAGAAGGTTGAGGAATAAATGATCCTGATGTGATTGTCACATTCTTGTCTCCTTCCTCTTCTTCACTGAAACAATCAGTGGCACCAGGCTGGACACAGGCTCAGCAAATCTTACAAATGGATGCTGCCCAAAGGGAAAGAAACCAAATCAACAAAAAACAATGAACCATGACTTTCCAAACTCAGTGCTTCACAGGATTCCTCTGGCTCCTAGGAGGATGCAGGAAGAGGACCAATGGGACCATCTGCACCTCCATCTTTATGTGCAGGACCTTGCCATCATAGGCAAACCTGGCCCAGAATCCCACTCATCCATTTATCCAGGTGTCTTCATCTTGCTGAGATTTTTGCCCTGCCAGTGCTCTAGAAATGGTGCTTTCTGTCCTTGGAGTTTCTTCTTTTCAGGAAACTCCAATGACTCACATAGGTCCCTGTCTTTGCAAGACAGGCACTGTGCTGATTCCCACAGGGACAGAAAGCAGTGTCTGCCTTTCCACACCCTGCCCCTCATGTGCTGGATGGCACCTTCCTTCCCAGCAGGGCCAGCCCAGTGGCACTGGGCCCTGCAGTTCCCTCTCTGCCACACAACCTGGCAGTAACCCTGGCACAGTTCCCGTCTGCTTGGGCGTGCCAGGCAGCAGATGGGGCTGGGACAAGTCCCTCCCAGCTGTCCCTGTTTGTGTGGCAGAAACCTCTAAGGGTGGGCTGGGGGGCACAAACCAGGGCCCCTCAGAGGCTCCCAGTGAGCCCCCCACAGCCCCTCCTGCCCACAGCCAAATCTCTGACTGCTCAGCTGGGACTGGCTTCCTTGGGTTCCACCACCACCATTTCATGTCTCTGTACCCTGCATTGCTCTACTTCAATTCTTTTGCCATTAGATAAAACTGAACACTCCACCAAATTACAAAACAGGGCAACAGAAACAGTCAGAGGACAGAGCACCTCTTCTCTGAGGACAGACTGAGAGACCTGGAGTTATTCAGCCTGGAGGAGAACAGGCCCAGGGAGACTTCATTGCTATGTTCCAGTATTTCAAAGGGGATTCTCAGGAAGTAAGAGACACCTTTTTTAACAGGGTCAGTTGCAATAGGACATGGGATAGTATTTATAATATATAATGGGGATTGAGTCAGATTAGGTCTAAGGAAGATCTTGTTTACTTGGAGCATGGTGCAACCCTGGCACAGGTTGCCCTTAGAGCTGGTTGGTGCCCCATCCCTGAGCAGGGATGGGGCAACCATTCCAGGGTAGGTGGGAAGGGGCTCTGAGCAACCTGTATCTCTTTAAAGATGTCCCTGCTCATTGCAGGACACTTGCACCACAGGACTTTTACAGGGCCCTGCCAGACAGCCCAGTCTGGGATTTCTCCAGATTTTCATTTGAAGAGCAGCAAGAGTGGAGGTGAGGAGGAAGGGGGCTCATCTGATGCCTTGGACTTGAGTGGGGGAGGAGCCCATCCCTCAGAGCCTGTTTCACCTGCAGCCCCTTCACATTTTACCTGCAGGAGGTCCTTGGCAGACCAGCGCTGCTCCTCATCTGTCTGCAGGCAGCAGCTCAGGAAGTCACGCAGGCAAGGTGAAAATAGGTTGGGCTGCTGCAGCTTTGGTGTCCCTTGTATGGCGATCAGGAGTTGAGGCTGGGGAAAAAGGAAACATGAGACTCCACCTGCTTCTTTCCCATCTGTAACTGCTCTCCCAGATCCCATTGATTAAGCTCCACTCTGCAGTGGCAGTTTCTGCCCTGGCAGAGACCCAGAGATGACTTTCCTTTACCAACCAAAACCCAAACTCCGATGCAGCCACAGCTTTTCCAACATCCCACAGATCTGGCCTTGGCAGCTGATTTCACTGACTGACCTAGTTAGTGGGAACTACATCAGCAAAAGCACATTTCCTTCCCTGAGGATTCACACCAACTTGAGAGGCTTTTTGGAAGAGGGACTTTGCTATACTAACTCTACTATTTCCCAAGGATTAGTACGTGAAAAATATCTCTTCAGTGCTTGTTGGTCCCTTAAGCACAGCTGCCATAAAACAAAACTCATCAAGCTTCTTGTCCTCTTCTAGAAAACAGTGGTAATTGAAGGAAAGAAAGGAAATCCACCAGGTATTCCTCAGGTAAGGAAACAAACATTTGGAATCTCATATTCAACACAGACATATTAAGATGCATGCACAAATATATTGAGGTGAAAATGCCTGCTTGGGTGCACAGGTGCCACCTGCAGCTCTGTCTCTCGGCTCCAAGTTTTAGCTTCTCTATGTGACAAAAGGAAACCTTTTCAGGGTCAAATCAGAAGAACTGCTGTGCCTATGGTCACCCTCTGCTCATTTGGATACTCAAGTCAATGCATTAAAGGTGTGCCCATCGCAGAAAGTGTCGGGTAAGAAATGGGAGGTTTGGCAGGATCTCCATGACTCCAGGCTGTGGCCTGGTCTCCATAATAGTGCCTATCACAATACTAACAGCTCTGTGCTGGTGGCACTGAAATAGATGGTGACCAAAGAGGCTTTATTATTATCCTCTTCAACCCAGAGGAAAATTTCCAAGCCTAAAACAACAAACACACTCCCCTTGAGTAGAAATAATTAGGACAGCTTTCTTTCCTTTTCCCACACCACCAGAGGTCACAAAGGGGGTTTTATCCTGTCCCTCTGCAGCTATGCTTAGCCACTGGCCATGGTGGGGAGCTGGAGTCCTCCCTATCATTAGAACTGTGCAGGCCAGGGACAGCCCTGCTCCTGTAGTAAAGAAACACAGCACTGGTGTCAACTGCCCACGTTGGATCCCAGCCCAGGCACCTGCCTGCAAGCTTATCAACTTGTTTAAGTACCAAGGAACAGCCAAGAGTTTGGCATACAATTCTAACTGCAGTCGGAGAAAAACACATCCTGAACTTATCCAGGCCATCCAGACACATGACTGAACAGTGTACAGATGACTTGAAAGGCTGAAAATTTCAAAGACCCACAGGATTTGGAAAAGATGATGCATTGTGGAGGAAGATTGATGTGCTGTGGCTCAAAAAGAAAAAGAAAGCAGAACTACTTTGGTATTGCTTTGAGGGTTGTTTCTTTTTTACTTTTTCTATAAAACTGAAACTGGGAAGACTCAACCTCCATTTCGAAGGCTATTTATCACACATCCAACCGTTCCACTGAAAAATTCCTGTCCTTCAGAGACAGAACTCCAACAGGGTTCAAAAAGCAAATGAGAAATGTCAAGCATGGCTGGAGGCCAAAATGGCAGGTTTCTAAACTGGTTAGGTTTCTGAACTGCCACTTCCCTTTCTGATGCAACCAAAGCTACAGCAGGTGCTGATGTGTTGCAGGGACATTTTTAGAAGGGGACCTTGGTGGAAGTGGTGCCAGCTGATGGCAATGGGATTTTGTCCAATGGGACACAGAACACGGGACAGGTGAAAAAGACAGTGGGATCAGTGAGTATTTGCACCTTACCAAGACAGGAGTTGCATTCCAGTAAGGAACTTCTCGTTCCACCATTTCGATGCCCACGATTCCCAAAGACCATATGTCCACTTTGGGGCCATATGGTTGACCTGTCACCACTTCAGGCGCCAGCCACCCAGAAGTGCGGGCCACGGAGCTCCGTCTGCCCTGCTCAGGGGTGAGCTGAGTAAAGAGGCCAAAATCAGCTGTGGAGAAAACAACAAACCATGAAAGTCAGCTCCAGTTAGGAAACCAAGCAAAAGAATTCCCCACTCTCAGGCTAAGAATGCGCTGTGTCATCTGTTGAAAATCAGTCCCTGCTCTATTTCCTCAGGGCTTTAGCCAAGAAAATATGGAATTGGCCACTTCAAAAAAAACCCCTCATGTTTTACACTACCTCCAGCAGTGGTCTTTATTTTCCTGAAGCTTTAGGCTTGTAACTCCCTTCCTCTGGAAGGGGGACACACACAGACCAACACCACTCTTGACTGCTTGTGGTTCCTTATACCTCTGTGCATGTTGCAACCATGTCATCAGCTCACAGTGGGTGTCCCTGCACTGCCACCAGCACCATTTTTGGGGAGCTGGCTGTCACTCCAAGCAGCCCCACACCCACATGCCTGGAACGCTGCACCTGACCAAGAATATACTGACCCAGCTTGACAGAGCCATCGGTTTTGAGAAGGATGTTGCTGCTCTTCACATCTTGGTGGATCACGTCGTTCAAGTGAAGAAAATCAAGTCCTTGCAGGCACTGAGAGAGAAAACAGAAAGAGGAAGCCAAAAATGAGTGATGGGATTTCATCACACAAGAAAGGAAACAGCTCCAAAGGATTCCCTCTCCAGGGGAATGGGCAGTAATGGCAGAACACAGTGCCACTGAGAGGAAGAGCTTGCTGCTCCAACACTTGCAGAGCAGGACCTTTCTGAGGAAAGGCATGTCAGCTTTTGAAAGAGCAACAGCACCTGCTGTTGTAGGCTGTCCCCTGCAAACCAGCCAGAATGACTGCTGCTGCAGTGGACGTGCTCTCTCCAAACAAGGGTTTGCCAAGAAAGAAAAAGTCCCTCCCTGTGGTATGAAGCAGATCACTTTTGGGTGGGAGGCTGCATGACAAAGGTTTTCTTGCTGGCATCAGCACAGACTTGGAAGTATCACATCAGTCACCTTCCTGAAGCAAACACTGTTTTGTCTGAGTACTGTCCTTTTCAGTTAAGGACTGTGAGAAATGAGTCTCTTTCTTTGCTGATCGTTTCAAATCCTGCCACCAGCACCTTTGCTTTTACAGGCAAGAAATGCAGTGCAGAAAGCCTTGAGATAAATGTTTAGAGAGGCAAGGTGGAGAACAGCAAATACAAATACAAGAGAAAGAGTGAGAATACAACAGAAGAAGGTAAGAGTATGGGAACAGAGTACAGTGAGTGCAGGGGCACTGGCAGGCCTTTCACTTGAGATGCTTTTGCATACCAGCCACACAGAAACAAAGCTTGGCACAGGAAATCACTCCAGCTCTGAGCCTCTGTTTCCCAGACAATCCTGCCCAAGCCCTGTGAAGCACAGGTAGGATCCCTGACCTCCCGACTGATGGTTGCAATCTCTCCTTCAGACACGTGAGTCTCGTTGATGACATCGCTCAGAGTGCCTCCGTCCATGTACTCCATAATCAGCCAGAGCTGCCTATCCACAAGGTAGCTGAAAGAAGGAAACAAGGGTGTGGAGATGAACATGCATGGCTAGGTTGCAGTTTGGAAACAGCAACGCTTGTTTCTGGATGCCTTTGTGATGAGGACAGAATAAAAGAAATAGACATTCTCTCTTGGCTGTGCATTGCTTGCAATCTGTGCAGTTTCAAGGAGAAAGGCACAGCTGTGGAAAAGGAGATGTCTTAGATGGGCAGCAAGCAAAATCTGCACTTTAGCAACAGCCCAGATAAAAAACCTGTTACACATGGTGTTTTGGAAATAAACACTATTCGTCCTGGCATACACAGTAATGGAAAAGGCACAACCATCCAAGGGAAATCCTCTGTAGGATGGTTTATCCGAACTTAAAAGGTGCTGAGAAAAATTTGAAAAAATCAAGCCTCAAAACAATGTGGAGGCAGTGAACTTTGAGGGCATTGAATCAGTAAAATAGGGCTGATCCAGGTTTTTGAAAAAATTTCGAACTGCATTTGTCAGGGTGGATTAATGCAGACAAAATGCACTCTCTTCCCATCCATTGGTGATAAGTAGAGAAATAATAATTAACCAATAATTATCAGCTCTATTTTCTGACAGTGAGCAAAGTGGATTTTTAACTGCATGCTTGCAGCATGTAAACAAACATTGCTGGGATAAAATAACAACCACTCACCTCTTTAAATAATTCACAATGTTTCGGTGCTTATTGATTTTCATGACCATGAGTTCATTAAAGGTTCCTTCCTTTCTGACCAGTCCTTGAAGATTTATTTTCTTTATGGCCACCTAAAATGATGTTGAAAATCAGTAACATTAAAAGCTGGTGGCATGAGAACAATTTCTCACATGGAGCGAGTGATTTTGGAATGACACAGCCAAACTGTGCCAACTCTCTTGTGATTAGACATCAGAATGGGAACAGATGTTCCAACAGCCCATTTCTCTGCTCCCTTGGGAGCCAGTTACAGGACATGTGGGGCCAGTGACGTTTTGCCTTGACCATTTGGTAACAATTATGTCTCAACTATCACTCTGACCACACTCTCTGCTACTTTGTTTGGCACTCAGAAGAAGTAATCCATGCCTTAATACTCTGTGGGTACATCTTGGCCTATGGGCAGGGCTTCTAGGGACACCTTGCAGATCTCTCCCTACGTGCAGTTCCCAAGGGCAGCACTGCAGGTGGCTAAGGAACTACCAGGAACTTTCAGATGTATTTGCTGGCAGCCAGAAATGAGAATTCAGGACTCTGAAGCTGAAGCCCCAAAGAGCAGTGAGGTGCTCGAAGGCACCACCTTTGTTTTAGCAATGGAGAGCGAGCGAGCGCGTCCTTCTCTGAAAGGAACCGCTGCCCTCCGTGCCTTCCTTCCGGCAGCTGAGGAGGACAAAGTCCCAAATGTATTTTGCAGGCTGGCACCAGTCTGTGCTTCTTGTGCCTTTTCAGCACAGCTCTGCCCAAAGCTCCAGCCACAGCTCACACCAGAGGGGAAAGCCCTCGAGTGCAGCAAAGTCTGCAGGTGCTGTTGACATTTACCTCTCCTCCTGTGGCAGTGTCAAGTGCTTTACAAACATCTCCAAAAGTCCTAGAAACAAAACAGAAGCAGAGAAAGGAGAAGCCATTTAGATCTTGCAGTGAAAGCCAGCCCACACAGGAGATCTGTGCTGTAAATGCCTAAGACCTGCAGAACACTGGAAGAATGGAGATGTCTTTGACAATGCCTTCTGAGCACACTTAGAAATTCTGATCCGCACTGACAATCTAAGACCAGTGCCTGAACACACTTGCAGCTTGTCTGACTTCACACTTGATACCTATTCCACCAGCAAAACACCTGATGCATAGTTTTGTAAAATTAACATTGCTTGGACTCACCCACTGCCAATATTTTCCAGCTCAATGTATTTTATAATAGGATTTTCCATCTTCACCATTCTCCCTGAGGGAAACAAAATGCAAGATGTTCACTTTAAAGCAGAGATCCCACCTTCTAGGAGATACAAAAGGCAGCCCCACTGTCTGGGCTCTGAGGCCTCCCTTTGTGGACAGCTGGCTAACAACAACAGGAACAGGAACTGGAACAACAAGAAAAGAACAGCAGGTCCACAGCACAAGTGGCTGGCACAGAGACTGATTTCTAGCATCCTTTGAAGTGAGAGACCTCTTGACAGCCGACACACAGGGAAGCACAGGGAGATACATTCAGAGGAGACTGAGACCAGAAGGGAATACCTACCAAGGCAAGTAAGTTTGTCATCTAGAAACATTAAGGAGAGCTGGAACTAGCAGTGCCTTTGTTTTCTTGGAATAAACACTGTGAGATTTACAAAAGGTTTCCTACTTGCTAAGATTAAATGCACCTGGACATCCAGAATCAATTCCTCTAAACAGATGTCAAGTTCAGAACAGAAGGAATATTGCCAAGTGTTCCCATCTTTTCCACCTTGCAGCAGTTTGCCAGAAGAATGCCTCTGTGTTTTGTAAACCAGAGCAGCTCATGCTAGAACCAATCCCGATGGGGCTTTCAGCATTAGGACCCTCACCCTTTATGAGCAGGCTGAGCTCAAAGATGCCCTTGCCCGTGCCCCGCGTGAAGAACCACGCCGCTTCTCTTCACCCTGACAGCGCGGATCAGTCGCTCCCATTGCACTCGCCCTCTCGGCACCGTACACGTCCCCATCTTCCCATCTCAGCACGGCGGGCACAGGCAGAGAGGACAGCAGTGCTCCTCAGGCGCCCCTATGACACAGAGAGCTGCCCAGAGGAGATGCTGACCCTCTTGTGAGTCCAGGCCAGTGACGCAGAAAGCCGGCCCAGAGAAGGGCTGCTCCACAGGCAGCTCCGCGCTGCAGCAGTGCCGGCAGCAGCGGGACCCTCCCAGCCAAGGAAGGCTCCAGCCTCTGCAGTCCCTCCAG